>NC_081445.1:1248396-1329038 GCF_007210705.1 Tigriopus californicus | reverse complement strand
GCTGACCACCTCTTCTCATTTGTGCCAAGCATTTCAAGCACCAAACATTGGAAATCGGCTTGGAATCTTGGTGCGCATTGATTTGGTCCTCAGCTTTGGACGATGGCCTGCCTACACGTTTCTTCGTTAATTTCAATTTTGAGCTTCGGAGTCCTACGATTTGATATGTGCGGCACAAGAAGCACGAGCACTTTTCAGTGTCTTGTACTGGGCGGAAGAGTTTCATCTTCAAATATTCTGGGAACTCTGGCAATGCTGAATCAAAGTTGCGGTTGGCATATGATTGTAGCTTTTTCCCGCAGCATGAACACAATCCATTTGGTAACGATTTTCGACGACGAATTCTTCAATGAGTGCCTGAAATTTGGATCCTGGTATGACAATATATCTTTTGTCCAAATACACTATAGTGTACTAGCTTTCTCGTGACCTTCCATTGCTTTGCAAAGAGGCTGAGTTCTTAAAAATTGAAAACAGAACTGTCTGAGATGGTACACTGTTGCTGTTTCGAAAATCTAAATCCAATTCGTACGAATTTTGCCCTGAAGTTATGGTACAAGAAGAAAGAACCCAATTGCTTCAGTTTGTCCTTGGTAATGATTAGACAGCTCTCAAGTAATGATTGATTGTTTGAAACTACTAAAGCCATTAACTTGATCAATAGTCGGACCCTAAACGTAATGAACCCTTTTATAATGGGCAATGTTGCCTAACGAATGCACTCGCAAGTCATTTGTACTATCTCAGTAGCCAAATATTTGTTCAATACTTGCAAGACTAGTTTTCGGGATAGATGAGAATCATCACATTAGCCCAATGAAAATGCTTTCCCATTTTATTTTGGTAAATTCCATGGTTTTTGATACGTGAGCTATCCATTCTTTTTCTCAAATTCTCCAATCCTCTCAGAGCAACACATTGCAAAAAGTGGTGTCCATCACTAAACACCTGAAAATTGCGATACCTCCAATTTGGATGGGATGTACTTATACTAGGCGCAGAGTTGATTTAATATCATATCTATGAAGAGGAGTTTCCCAAATAAAATTAAATGAACATTCAGATTTCATTTTGATTTGGAGTTGTTATGGAAATTGCACATTTGGCTATTTAATCTTTGAGATTGTAAGGTAATATGCAAGTAAAAGGTAAATGCAGGGCATTTGTAACGAAAATATAAGTAATGAAATTACAACAATTCGTTCCTTTTTTCGAAAAAAAGAACTGTAATCCCATTACTAGAGACGGTTAGAACATTTTGTTTTAGCGTTGAGTGGAAAATTCCAGACGTTTGTCAAAACTAGTTCTTTCACAATAGATACTCTTCTTGTTAGCTTAACTTGTACTCAGACAACTATTTGCATTCAAAACTGTACAACATTGAGCAGCAAAGCTATAAGATCTGAGTCAAAGAATCGCTACTGGAAGACAACTTAGTTTTGACAACCGTCTGGAATTTACACTCAACGCCAAAACAAAATGTTCTTCCTATCTCTCCTACATTTTAAGGTTGTGTAATTGCAACGATCCCAAAAGTAAAAGAATTACTCATTCCTTTTTCAGCTCCAGATTGGCGTTTAATATTTTGTTTTATCTCGTGACCGCTGGGGAAACTTAAAGCTCAACAGAAATTGTCATTTTTTTGCCATTTCCATGTAGCATATTATGAACAATGAAAGTCAGGGTTGATAATTGTGCTGGCTTTTAACTACTCTGAGCGTGGTCTTGGTTTTAAATTTGGTTGCATTTGCTACTTTATTGTTTTCGTCTTCTCAATCAAATTTTGGTTGGTCAAGCAGGTTCAGTCGAGGTTGCGCCATATTGATGCAATTGCGGGAAGATAACAGAACAACAGGCTAGCCAATTTGGAAATCCGTTAGCCATTTCGAGAAGAATCTGGCTTGAGAGTAAGCCAAAGAACTTTCGTGCCCCGATGACCATTTTATCCCAATATCTAGCCCCGAGGGTAAACTTTTAGCTTCTTCGGGACGTTTAAGCATTAGACCTTCCACAATCATTTTTGATGCGCTTGAAGGTGCACCTTTGACAGTCCAAAGTATCGTTCTAATGGATGGCAAAATTGGTATTCCCATTTAGCTAATATTTGCAACCCTCAGACCAAGTTCTTGCTCCCCAAAAATGATACCAGATGTGACATGACCTTATGTGACTGACAATTGCTTTACCTGGCACATGCCTGGACATGCTAATGTTAAGAAAGTGCCCTCCACAAAGTGACCAGTTACCTTAATGTGGGTAATCCAGAGCGGTTTGGCTGTATACTAAGAATATGTCTGTTGTGATACGCTTGATGGACTGAACAGGTTGAGGTGAAAGAATCTAACCATGAACGGGTGTCTTGTTCATACCCATGCTTTTTCTTCTGTTGAGTGAGCCATTACTCATGATTAGCCACTCTGTAGCCCATTCGGTTATTTTCTGCCCTCTTTTCCCATTTGAGCCCCCTTTTTTTGAACTGGGAGTGGCAGCCAATGGCCATCGTTCCGGCCCAATTCAGATGACCTCTCCTTTCTCGCCTTATCGGACCTCACGATTCAGGCGTGACATATTTTCTTGACATATTTGGCCTGAACCATTGGCCCGACTGATTCAGGGTGGCCGTGCCGTGGCCTACTCATTGGGCCCTCTATCCATGCCCTAGTCCCTAGTCCTAGTGTCCTAGTCCGTCAGTTGGTGGTGACACCTCCGTGCCGACGACTGGCACGTGCCTCGATCCGACGGCAGATCACGGATTCACGGATTCTCGGATTCTCGTCCAGGATTGCCTGGCTCAGTGAGTGAGTGAGTGATTGGAGCCACGGCTTGATTGGACTTTCATGATGTTGAACCCGGAAGCCCGCCCACCCGCATGGGCTCCGAGTGATCCAGGACGAGGACTCGGGGCGGGCCGATCTAGCGTGGGCCGAAGAACCCGGCGCAGAGGCCGAGGCCGAGAAGATGGCGTCGGAGACGGCCAACCGGGTCGCGGTCGTGGTCGCGGCGGTGGGGGCCGTGGGCGTGGCGGTCGAGGGAGTGGCTTCCGAGGCCCAGATTCAGGCCTGACAGAGGTGAGACCCATCCCTGTGAGAGATGACTGATGACGAGCGGGCGGTTTTAAGCCCAATTATGTCATTTTTGTGATCAGAACCATGATTGAAGGCGTTAACTGACCAACAGGTTGAGGCAAAAGTAACATGTTACCTATTTAAAGTATGCCTCAATTCATCTCTGATGGGTGTGCATGCTGGCCCCAAGTAAGGTCTCAAACCGGCTTTCCGAGTCCGAATTTGGTACTTTAGTTGCGTGATTCCAAAAACGTGGCATTACGTTGGATGGATGGTTTTGATGCACAACCTGGCAGTTTTCATGAAGACCTACCTTTGTTACTTTCAATATAACAAGACCAAGACAAACCAGCCACATGTTAAAAAGAACCAAGGGGTCACTAACTTGCTCCAAGATTATGGACAAGTTATTTGGTTTAAAGCTGAAGATGGCATGTTCAGTTTCATACATGTGTACACACACAACACCCATACAATAAAGCTCTGTGAACTTATGAAAAAGGCTTCATTCACCTCATTCCTAAGTCAAAGGTCTTTAGATATGTTTGCTCATGTACCATTGGTCAATGATTTTTGATAAGCTATAATACTTTTCCATGTTTGTGAAGTGAGTCAAACTTCATTCAAGTTTAATTGCAATTGTCATATTTTACAAACATTTGAGAGAAAATTCAACTTGGCCTATTTCACGCATTCAAATACTGGTCTTACATAGTTTCATTCCCTTTGCACTCAATGCTAGTGCCCTATTTTGACAGAATGCAACAGTGAGGTCAGGGCACCATTGCAATTAATTTTGAACTTTCAATTCTGTTCCAAAACATTGAGTTTACATGGATATGGATCCCAGATGCCAACTGAACACATTTGTGTAAATATTTATGCCTTAAGAGTTAATTCTAAGGCTTAAGTTCTTCTTCAGGCATCATTACATGCAACCACAGCAACACCAGATTCAAACTGGGTATTTTTAAATAGAAATATTGGAAAGTGGCTCAACAACTGGCATTGTAAACATTCAAAGTGCGTTAAAGGGGTGCCTGAAGGTTAGCTGAATCCGTATATGACACCTAGAATCAGAGAGTATTATGTAAATGCATTTGGTTTGGATCTGGGGGCCAAGGTAAACTCATTGTTTTGGAAAGGAATCAAAATTAAATTGCTATGGTTTAATTCATTCCTATCTAATCAAAAACGAGACGCATGTAAGGCTAGGGTAAAAAAGTCTGTCATCTTCTTTGAATGAAAAATAGTGTTAAGGATGGCAGTGATGATTTCGTTGAACGCAATGCTCCAAATTGATAATCACGCAACCAAAGTACCAAAATCGGACTTGGAAAGTCCGTTTTAATTAAGGTCTTATAAGTGTATGGAATATATTTACTGCAGCTCATTGAATTATTGAAATTCGGGCGTTGAGCTTGGCTGGGTGAAGATAACATTGCGCACCTGGATTATATGGTTGCCTGAGAACTTAGAAACTACTGGAAGATGGAAGAAAACTATTGGTGGTTTCCAACTTGTTCTGCATTTAGTTCTTATATTAGGATCTAGAACATTCATCTGGCACCATCGTAAATTTTGGATATTGCACTTGCCACGCAATTGATTGCCTTTCATTATCATCTTTTTTGAAGAAAACCACAATTTTCAATTCAAAATAACAGGCCCATGGCGGCGCTATCCAATGATGTCGTGTGCGGAATGTATTTTTCAACTTCAGAATTGATGAAATTTACACAATATGGAATTCTTGCTCACAGTTTCGATTTTTTATTGATGTTCCAACTTTGAAAAGTATCACGCTCAATCAAATTGGCTTGTGCTATTTAGATAGAATAGTGCTTTTCCACTTCAAAATTGAGGAGAAAATGGCATTTGGACATGATGCCCTGAAAATGTGTTTCGAGTTTAAACGCCTATTGATTCTATGCAAAAAACCAGTAGATTTAACGACATAAGCTTAAAAAGCAAATATTTGGCTGATGGGTGAGTGGTTAATATTTTTTGAATGAAACGTGTGCCAAAGAGCTTATTCTTTGATTGCAACGGCTCAAGCTAGTCCAAGCCGCCTAAGAGTGCCCGAACGGCCCTGTGACACTATTTTATCTCGCGCGGTAAGTAAAACACGGAATCACCTAACCTTTAAAGAGCATGCCTCATTGGATAGTGTGTTTATTGCAGATAATCTTTCGATCAAGATTATGAACAAAGTCAGGTCGACTTCTTCAAGTCCCATTGTTTACATGGTAATGAAAGAGTAGTTGGGTGATGGATGTCGGACAATCGACGATGAATAATGTGGTTGCGGGCCAATGGGTGACATATAGTTAATGAGAAACTATCTGTCACTCAAAAATGAACACCCCCTAATGTTGAAAGTCATGGTTGGTGACCTTGAGAATTCAAGTTCGACTAACTGATTGTTCTCGCCTAACCACACGAGTTTATTTATGGAGTTAATGGCGGGATTTGTTCAATTTGGCAAAAAAGCGCGATGCATAATGGATTCCTCTCCTTTTGAGCCATCAACTGAGCCTAGCTCCTTAATCACTCATGATTTATTACTTCCCACTTTTAGACAATGGACCCGAATCCTCTCTTCCATGGTCCCCCGCCGGCCCTGATGTCGCAGCCGCCCCCGTCCGGCCCGCCGAGCGCTCGCGCTCGCCGTGGACCACCACCCCCGACCCAATACCCCCCTGTAACCGAATGGGAGGCACGCCCCGCCCCACGATCCACCCGACCTCACCCCCATCGGCGGGGTCAACCACGTGGCCGTGGCGGTGGTCGGGGCGGTGGTCGGGGCGGCCGGGATAGCCGGAATAGCGAGACTGATCCGGCGGATATGAACTTGCGTGAGTTGCTGATTCAGCAACTGACGCGGGGTTCGTTGGAGTGCATGATTTGCTTTGAAATGATCCGTCCGTCACACGCCACATGGGACTGTCAACCCGTGAGGGCGGTACGGGGGGTGGGGGACCTTTCATCCAGTAGTCAAACGGGTTGCTCACGGGTGTTCCATATTCATTGTATCCGGAAATGGTCCCAAACCGCGCAAACGGGTGAGTGTGAACAAGCCATCCATTCACTTACTTACCCATTTTGAACATCCCCGTTACCTACGGGATACTTTCGTAGGAATGTATTCAATCATTCTTTGATTTATTCTCTTGGGCTTGAAAAATATTTTCTTTCATTCTCCCATGCTGAATGTTTATTAGCTTCATGTGGCCCAAGTGAGTGTTCTCATTTTCTGATGTAGAATAGCAACAATGATTCAGATGGACTTTTTATGTGGATAATTTCTCTCACAAGACCTGAACGAATCTAGAAACTACTGAATTTCAAGTTCAAACAAGATCCAATCGACTTGCAAGTAAAAGAAACATTAAAATACCGCTTTCATTCACTTCTTACCGTCCATATCTGACCCCCGTGTTCAATGCGTTTATCTTCTTTGCAGAGGATGGCGGTTGGCGGTGTCCGTTTTGCCAAGGCGTGTCGCACGCCAAACCCAGCGCCTACCTGTGCTTCTGTCGGAAGGTGCGCGATCCGGTCTGGGATCGCCGGGAAATCCCGCATTCCTGCGGCGAGGTGTGCGGCAAGAGCTTGGACCTGGTCAGCGGTCAGCGCGATTGCCCGCACGCCTGCACAGAATTGTGCCATCCTGGTCCTTGTCCGCCTTGTCAGGCCAATGTGCGAAGGTATGCAAAATTGGGTTTTGAGTCATACCTAAAGTCATGGAGAGACTGTGAATCGTTTTCTCTCTCTAATTTACTGCACGAAAGAATCTGGATGGAGCTTTTCACTGTTCACCATTACTAAGATTACTAACTTGAATGGCATGAACCTCAAAAGGCATATGAATATGAAAAAACACTTTCATTCGTTCTTATTTCTCGGCTCCAAAGCCACCACTCACTAAGGAGGAATATCGTTCCAATGCTAAAATGAGTCCTGCCCCATTCATTTGGTTTCGTGTCTTTCTTTCTCTCATTAGATCATGTCCGTGTGGGAAAACCTCGCAAACGGGCCGTTGTGGCTTGAAGATCTCGTGTAACGACACGTGTGACCGCTTATTGAATTGCAGCTCCCACCGATGCTCATTGCCTTGTCACGACGGAGAGTGTCCGGATTGTGACCAAGTGGTCCACCAAGGTGAGTTCCATAGTCATGGAGACGCTAAATCACGCTCCTTCAACTACATACAGGGTTTAGTGCCTCTGGGAGAACAAAAATTTGGTCTGAACTTGCTTGTGCGAACATGTTAAGATGTACAATTTGAGGAAAATGTCTTCCGGGAGGAGACTCAATTCAATCTTCGCCAGAGAAATGCCACTCGCCCTCAGTATAAGCAAAGCTCGAAAGCCCTTCTTTTTCGATTTGAGCTCATTGATGGCACTAATTACTAATACTACTAATTGCTGAAGCAAATATGTTCATAATAGCCTGAGAGCTTTATCCAGTGGTTCTACCCAAGACCATCTTCTTCGTTGAGGATTCAGACAAAAAGTGGTAGGAATTTGAAAAACGCTGATTTGGGGCAATCCTGTCAAGTGAACTGTCAATCAATTTGCATCATGGTGAAAGTTTGAATGCTTTTCATGATTGATCATGGGTGACAAATGAAGTGTTGCATCAACTGAATAGAATGCCAAACGTGATATCTCGGCCGTGTTCTTGATTACTTTACTGCCATTGGTTGTTGAAAGCTAAAGCAAACCTACTCTTGAAAGATTGTGCAAAACGCGTGGAAAAAAAACCATTTGAAACACTGAGAAGTGCAAGTACTGAAATGGCCAAGCCTGCCTGAACAATGATTTTCATCGTCTTCATTCTCTCTTTCAAGGAAAAAGAGAAAAATCAATTTGAAGAAAAAAAATCACCCGTACTTCGTAGAAAAAAGCCAGAACAATCGAAAGAAATGCCCTCACATGTTTTGTCCAGTTCTACTCATCGTCTGTGTTTTTTCTTCATCCTCTTGTTCCAGAATGCCATTGCTCCAAGGCTCAACGGAGCCTTCCCTGCACGAAAGAAACGGTCCACTCCGTCCGATATGCCTGTGAGGCGACTTGTGATAAACCTCTCTCCTGTGGTAACCACACCTGCCAGGCTCAGTGTCATCCCGGATCGTGCCAAGCCTGTCAAAGCACTCCGGCCTTGATTTCCCGTTGTCCTTGCGGACAAACCAATCTGGACAAGATCTATGAACGCGACGGCGTGGCTCCGCGGAAATCCTGCGTGGATCCTATTCCCACGTGTGGTTTGGTGTGCCAAAAGCAGTTGGATTGTGGTCACAGCTGTGAGGCCAATTGCCACAATGGGAAGTGTCCCACGTGTCCCTTGGTCACGGATGTGCGTTGTCGTTGCGGTTTCATGGACAAGGAAATGCCCTGCGCTCAATTGACCACTCGGCGGGATGATGCACGTTGTGATAAACGGTGTAATAAGAAGCGGGATTGCGGTCGACACAAGTGCAACCAGCCCTGTTGCATTGATATCGACCATCGCTGTCCTCTGATTTGTGGCAAACTCTTGGGTTGCGCCACTCACAGGTGAGTTGGTTTTCTTCTCTGGTTTACTTGACGATAGGATAAAAAAAAGTCCCAAAGGTGACTCAGTGACGAAAATGGAAGTACATTTATATGCTATTTCCTTATCTACATATACCCCCACAAAACGGCAGAGATTTTAAAGGCAAATGCGTCTCGTCGACTCTGAACGAAGAATGGGTTGGAATCGACACTTAAGTTTTCGATTTGTTCAAATTGGCGGCAAAATGAGAAATTAGGCGGATTAGATACAAGTAATGGAAAAGGAATTTGGTGTCTACGAATGAGCGTTCAAAACTCAGGCTAGTTCCCAATATCCCCAATAGAGTAGAGACATGAAGTGAAGGTATCGCTTACAAGTGAACCAATTTTTTCGTTCAAAGATGCGCGGACCCTTGTCACAAGAACAACTGTTTCTCGTGTCCAAATGTCTCATTTGACGAGTTGCACTGCCATTGTGGCGCCGAAGTGATCTATCCTCCCATTCAATGTGGGACCAAGCCTCCCGTTTGCAATCGAATTTGCTCCAGAAATCACGAGTGTTCCCATGCCGTCCTCCATTCCTGTCACAGTGACCCCACGTGTCCCCCTTGCGTCACTCTAACCAATAAATGGTGCTTCGGCAAGCATGAGGTAAGGATTGACCACGTATTCAAAGCATTCCGATAATTCAAGCACACGTGGAACATTTACCTTAGATGAGAAAAAATGTCATGTGCTATTTGGAAGGGATCTCCTGTGGGCGCCCTTGCGGAAGTCCCCAAGCGTGCGGGCGACACCTCTGTGACCGCGTGTGTCACCAAGGAGATTGCACCGCTTCAGGCCGGACATGTGTTCAGCCTTGCTTAGAGAAACGCGAAACCTGCGGGCACCCATGCAACGCCCCATGTCACGAGGGACCCTGTCCCAATACCGGGTGCAAGGAGATGGTAGGTCTCGTACTAATGAACGAGAGAGTGTACTGCATATACGTACGTATGCTTATGCATTTGTTTTTTGAAATCCTTTTTCCCATTAGATCAAGGTCTCGTGCGAGTGTGGCCATCGGTTTGCCACCCGAATCTGTTCGGATCAGACATCGGATTATAAACGCATGCAGATGGCTGCGTTGATGTCCCAAATGGGCGGGCTCCAGTCCTCGTGTTCCTCCGTCGACCTATCACTGCTGACGGGCAAGGCCAACAAAATGCGGACCTTGGAGTGCAACGAGGCTTGCAGCCAATTGGAACGGAACAAACGGCTAGCCTTGGCCTTACAGCTCGAGAATCCTGAGCGCGAGAGCAAGCTGAGTGCCCCCCGATACTCGGAGTTCTTGAAGAACTTTGCCAAGAAGGACCCCGCCTTGGCCCAACACGTTCATGAGCGACTGAGTGAGTTGGTCAAGTTGGCCAAGGAGTCGAAGCACAAGTCGCGATCCCACTCGTTCGAGTGCATGAACCGCGAGAAGCGTCAATTTGTTCACGAATATTGCGAGCACTTTGGCGTGACCTCGGAAAGCTTCGATGCCGAACCCAAACGAAATGTGGTGGCCACGGCCGTGAGGGATCAAATCTGGATCCCGAGCCAATCCCTATTGGATGTGGCCTTGAAGCAAAGAAGAGCGCCAGGGCCTGTCTTAGTTGGACCATCGGCAAGCGCCAAAGGGTGAGGGGGATAGTGGTATTTTATTTTCAATTCGGATTGGTTGCTTCTTCAACAGTTTCAATTTTTTCTTGCTGTTGCTCGAGATGGCCATTGGGAGCCGTTTAGAGGGGGAATGAGTACGCCTGAAAGTCTCGAAGCGTAACAGAGTATGTCCAAGTGACTTTCCATGTCTAACGAACTTGCCGACCTTTGGATTCTTGAACTATTTTGTTCAACTCTTCGCCTTTGATTGCTAAAGCGTTCAAGCCAAGGGTTTTGAGTAGGTTTCTTGCAAATGGTGAAATCAAGACCAATTGAGCAACTGTCCCAAGCAGGCATGCAATATTTTCGCCATTTTGGAGCTTAACATATCATGCAATATCAACATTTTTGCCCCAAGCACAATAGTCCCCGGAATCTTTTACCCTTTCCTTTGAAGAGAGTCGACATTTCGTACGACGTTGTGTTCTTTTCACTTTCTGAACATGGACACTCTTCCTTTTTTCGTTAGGGACTTACATCTTTTGAATATTTTATTTGACTGTCGGACTAGCTGGTAGGGATAATGGAAAGCGATTTCATTTTCTAATTTTTCGGGAAGTTTGAATGCAATATTGAAATGGTATTGAGAAATTGTAATGTGCCCCTCTGTGGTGTCAATACAATTGATTTCCTTCTTCTTTTAGGACCCTGCCTAGTTTGGAGCAACGCAATTCTCCGATCAAACCAGCACCCGTTATTGACTACTTTGGTGATGATTAGTGATCTGAGTGATGTATTTTTTTAAAGGTTCATAAACACATTTTACGAACATTTTTGATTAGAGCCGATCAATGTATGGAAATACCGTACTAATAGGCTTACCAGCTTGGTAGCGCCGGAACCTGTCCAAGTAGGACTTGACATCGCTCTCTTTTTTGCGGAGGAAAGACTTTTCTTCCAATTTGACAATGCGTTGGAATTCCAAAGTGTTCTCTTTATAATTTGACAGTCTGCAGAAAGTTCCTTTCCGATGTGTCGCTCTTTGATCAATTAATTTCCGCAAGAAAAGACCACGAAAATGCTTGGCAGTGAGCCGATGGTCGTAGAGCTCGAAAATGATGAAGGTCTCCTCCAAGGTGAATTGCTCCTGGTCCAGATGGAAAGTGAACTTGTTAGGCACAACTGAAGGGCTTTCATCTTCCGTGGGGAGGTCAAATATGAAGCTAGTCTGGCCCTTGACCACCCCGGAGCTCGCATTGAGACAATAAGGGGACTTGCTGGAAGGAAGAATATCCATCGAGATTTCAAAGTTGCAAGTTTGACTGTCGGCCATTGGTACGAGGCCAGAGAGGCTCTCAAGTACAATTTCGATGGCCTGAGGCGTCACTCCTTGAGCAATGGAAAATATCAGGTCACCGGTTTCCTCCAAGGGAACAATCGCATTCCTGTTGAGGAGCTCCAAGTGCTTGCCAATGAGTGTGTAAGAAGGCATGGTTACACGCTCCACCCATTCGTCCTTGTGGTAGGGGTAGGAAACCCCTTCCTGGTCACGGAAGGCGTCAAACTCCTTGACGTAGGATTTTGCCAGATCGTCTTTGCGACCACGGAGTCGCTTCAGATCCGCATCGTCATCGGCGCGAATGGACACAAATGAGTATCGCTGAGCGGCCACATACCGGAAATTCAACTGGGCCGAGTAGGGATGAATGTCGGCAAACGGGAGCAGAATGTGACCCCTGAAGAACCTCTCGGCCTTGGATTCCAAAAGGCGGGGTCGATCATTGTCAAACAACAAGATCTGAAGGAAAGACCGGTGGTAGTTGTATGCGACGTCCCTCATCTTGATGCACTTCTCCTCCTTGGGCATGGGATCGCTTTCTGAACTGGGGCTGAAATAATGAGTGTCGCAGTAGACCTGCGTAAACGTCTCTTTGGCATGGAGACGACTCAGGGGTAGAACCCGAAATCCAACACTGAACTGAACCCGGCTCCGTTTCAACCTTCGACGGACTCCTTCTACTTTACGAACGTCAATGTAGATGTCCTCGGAGGTCTCATTGAACCCGAGTTTGACCTCTATATGACCGACGGTTTGATTCTTTTTGTTGGGGTTGTCCGCCTCCACGGCAAGAAGGCGCTCCAAGTGGGACGCGATCAGGTACGAGGAGACATGATTGTCCTCGGAGGCCCACTCCTGAGTTTGAATGACCTTCTTTCGGTGGACTTGATTCTCCAAACGTCGAATGAAGTCTCTGGCCTGAGGGTCTTTCCTTCCCTTCAACTCGACAGACTCGACAATTTTGAGGGCATACGCTTCGGGGAGAACCAACTGTTTGGTGACTTTGTCGCCTGTCATGTCCTCCAGGCGTATAAAGGTCAGTCCAGCCACCGTGGAATGAAGTAGGGCCAATTGGTAGGAGACCTCCAGTTGCAGAAGAAGAGTTGTTGGGTCGAATGAGTTGCGATTCAGATGGAAATAGAACTTCCCGGTTGTGCGGTCGAACTCGAGGTTTTGACGCTTCTCAAAGCAAAGAGTCTTCTGTCGAATGATGTAGGGCTCTCGGGTGAGTGGAAACAAGGTCATGGACACGAACAAATTGGGTAGCTCCTCTTTGTCCTTCTTTCTGAGTGGGACGTCTTCGACTTGGAACAAGTCCACGTGGACGGTTTGAAATTCTTCCTCGTACGTGGCGCTGAAGGTGATTTTACCTCTTTGGCCTTCAGAGCGTGGTCCAGCCATTTCCTCCACAACGGTTGCCACAAGGTCATGAGTTCCTGTTCCTCTCGGGTACAGATCCTTGTGAATTCGCACCAACACATCCCCATCCGTCATATCCATGTTCCTCCGGAACTGAATCACAAACGGTAAGACGCTAGCTATCTTTTCGAACTCTTCAGGCCTCTTGGTTTTCTCGTAGCGCTCATTGGCCTTGTTGAACATGAGCTCCAGTTCTTCATCCAGGACGCCAAAGATTTGGCGTTTCAACAGGGATCGATACTTATCGCTCTCGATGTGCTTGAACAGGAACTCCAACAAGGAATTGATGTGAGAGAGAAGAGTGTCCTCGTCATCGCCAATGTCTTCAAAGTTGGAACCAATCAGGACTCCTTGCTCAAAGAAATATTTGAAGATCTGCCGTTGAAACTCGCCGAATCTCACCACAATGTCCTCCACTTGATCATCGGCTTCAATGGACGCCCGAGAGAGAACATCGGACACTTTCATGAGCTCCTTCTCGACATCATCGAGTCTTTCAGAGTCTTTGGCACTCGTGATCCGAACGCTGATTGTGTTGAGAAAGAAATGCAAATATTCCATGCCTGCCACGACGTTGTGCAACACAATGACCAGTTCATGCTTCTCGAATTTTCGGTCGGCTAGGACAATGTCCATGTAGCCCTGGACATATTCCTGAAACACCTCGTGCATCCCTTGAAACAATTGCAGGCCAAGATCCAGATGAAACGCTAAATCGTTCCACTGCAGTTCCTCCCAAGTCACAAAGCAGGATTGAAAGATGCCGTTTAGATGAATGGAACTCTCCAACCAATCCAGTTTCTCTTCAGACCAATCGTCCCATTTGGTTGGACTTTGCTTGTGATTGGAGCTCTCCTCGTCGATCACCCTACGGACCTGAGTGCGAGCCTCCTTGATGGTCATCTCGATCCAAGGGCGAACAAATTTCTCAAAGACATGAAAAAGATCATCTGTCTTCAATGTGGAGCGCCCTTGGACTTGAAGCAACGTCACAAACACGCGATTCATCTTCCTGATATCAAGGTGCAGATCGTACTTGGCCCTCACCACTTGCAGTACGGCCTTCACCACGGCGTTACAAAACATGACAACCCAAAGATTTTGCTCTTGGAACTTTCCCATGACTTGGTGGAGCATTAGCATGGCATGGCCGTCCATGTACTCGAATAGAACTTGCTCCGATTCCCCTTTCAGATATTTCTCCAGCGTTTTGGTCATGGTGGACTGCACTTGATCCAACCCTTCCTGGGTCCGGTCTTGCTGAAGCTGATCCAGATTCTGCACAATACATTGGAGCTGTCGGATCCGGAAACCCCCAGGGAGCTCCTTCCATGCGACACCTACAAACCGATTCAAGCACTGCAGATAGTACTCGACTATCCCGCCTTCGCTCTCATCATCATCCGAGGTGTCATTCAATGCCGCATGGATCACTTCAGCCATGTAGAAGTTGTTGAACGGGACTTCCACGTACAAACTGGCCAAGGTGTCCAAAAGTAGGAAATTTCTGTTGAGCGTGCGGAACGGTTTGGCCATGACATCGATGAACTTCCAGGGTCCTTTGAGCTCCCCATTCCATTCATAGCGGTTCTCTTGGGTCAGTTGCCGCAAGTAACTGCCGTAGAACATGTTCAAATGACCTCGGAGGTCGAATTCTTTCCCTTCGGTGAACACGCCTTTCATCTGGAGGCTCCAATAGGCGCCTTTTTGTGACACTTTGACTGTCCGCCTCCAGGGAAGGTCTCTGATGAGCACGATTTCCAAGTTACGGTCGCTTTTAATGCTAATATTCTTCGGCGATTGCGTTATGGTTAGCGATGGTTTGATGGCTAACTTATTTTTCTTCTTCAAAGTTGAAGTGGCACTCTTAAGCAGGAGACTGTTTCGCTTCCACTCGTCATTATCGACCTCCAAGTGGATCTCATCGAGAATGAGATCCGAGAGTTCGAGCTCCAAAACATCCTCGGAGTATTTCTGACCTCTGAATATCACATGGGCACGATCCCTGAAATAGGGGGTGGCTGCACTCTTTCTAATTATCACTAAGTACTTAATGCTCTTTGAATGACCACCATCATCAATTTGTGGCATCTCCAAATGCGGAAATATGGACCGAAAACTGTTCAAGGCAAACTCAGACATGTGATGGGCAAGAACCTCGGCGGCTGTGGGCAAGATGCGATTCCGGGTCTCGATGTTCAACTTCAACCATTCGTCGGAGTGAACTATGGAGTATTTTTTCGTATCGTTCGAGGCAAGGAGTCTGAATGGAATGGTTATGGATCCTATATTGGATCGCTCTTTGGTGACTTCTGTGGATTTTTTTCTCCACACATGAATCCGGATCTCATCCGTGAGAGAGTCCAAAAAGATCAACCCTTCCAGCGGTTTGATCGCTCGTCCATTGAGTTCGTAATCCAAGTTGATCTTGTCCCAATGTTTGGACAAGCTCTTGTCCAGGATCTTGATCACGATATGCACTGATTTGTCCTTCATCACTCCAGCTTTGTCCGCACTTCCTAATGGTTCGTCCAGACTCGAGCCGAATTCTCTCTGAAGTACTTCCAAGTAGAGATCTTTATCGGCATGGTAGGAATGGAATTTCGAACCGATCCAGCACCGGATGATCTCCAGAATCTGTTCAAGCCACACGTTGGAAAACTTGGAATGCTCTCCATCCTCACACTTGGATCCTTTTTCGGGGGGTGTTTCGGGCAACAGGGTTCCCACGGACAAACGGTTGATGTCCGTCACCAATCGATCCATTCTTCACTGACAGTTTCGCATCGTATCAGCTGAAGCGACATATGCCCACATTCTCAGAACAGGACGTCAAGTCAGCAAGTGTACTTTTACTACTCCATGCTACGTACATACAGGACCCAGGAACACTTACGACGGTGTTTGAGCGTTGGGAGTTCTCGGGGTAGTCACTGGTCACCTGTGGGTGGCTTCATGCATTAAATGCACCAATGAGGCAACCACAGGTTTACCTTGCATTGTCTCCGAGTAAAGAGCCTTAAGCCCAATTCTGCCATGACGAATCGCCCCTAAAACAGGCTTGGAAATTCGTATCGTTTGCCAAGTTTGCAGAGATTGCCGGGGTGAAAAAAGTTGGATTGAACATGTTTATCCGATGAAGATTGACATGTATATTTGTAGAAAGCGTCGTTGCTGACAAACCTTGGTGAAAAATCATGAGGCAAGCACAGAAAAAAAGCGCTTCATTAAAACACTACCAGGAGATTATGCCTAATCATTTGTGAGGAGCTGCATATTTCAAAGTCCCTTTAGTGCAACCAAGTACTCGCACTTGATGGATTGTATGAGCAGGAAAAAAACATAAGCAACATGACATCTCTTTTGAGTGTCTTTTCTTATTTTAAGCATTTCATCAATGAAAACAAAAAAAACCTCGGTTGGTGTCTTTTTTGCTTAGTATGGTCAGAATGGACGTTGAAGTTCCATATCTTTATGCAGTCGTAGCCATTAGCAGTTGTCTAAACCCGCCTACGCACAAAGGCAGAAATCTAGTTATGGCTGTATAACCGTCGACGTCAGTTTCTCGATTTCATGTCGATTATTTTCCGAGCAAAAATGTTCTGGGGAATAATTGTTCACTCAACGGTCAAGCCCTAGGCTAAGAACAAGTAAATTCGTCGTATTCAGCCCCAATTGAGGAATGATTTAGCTATACCTAAACTTCACCTAAACTACACTATCCATGACGAATATTAAGTTTTTATGATTCACTGATATCAGGTTCTTGACATGAATCCCAATGGCTTTTGAGATCCAGATATAAAGTCCAAATGTAGTGAAACCACAACTTGACTGCGGCACACCAAGAGAGAGAGAGAGAAAACACCTTGTTGAAACGAAATCGGTTGAATAATTAAACCCAAGCATGGCAACATTCCAATAATACCCCCTATTGTTTCAGCGCTCCGCCCACGCCCTTGACGGCAAATGGATGCCGAGAGTGGATGTTGAGAGGTGGACGTGGGTGGTTCCGCCATTCAACTTGGACCAATGATAGAGACACAGTAATAATGGACGGTTGATGACAAATTTTTGAACGGTTTTCTCCGTCCAATTTGGGCGAGAAAAAAAAGACTCCGAGCAACCCACGTACTTTTATTTTGGACAGTTTTTACAGCAGAAAAAAACGGTTGGAAGGACCGTTTGTGGCCACTTCTTTTCACACTTGTGTGTGACCATTTAGAGCAACTTTCTTCGATTGGCTCCATATCCTTGAGAATTCGGGCCCTTGGAAGGCTGTAAAAAGGTCCTGAATTAATTGTCAAGGCTTCTATCTTGACTGCTACTGCAGTCACGGTGACATCGAAACCTCTTCTGGTAGTTCCATTTCGGTCGCTTCGAAAACATTTTAACGCACTCTTATCAAATTCATTCAAGCAAAACACAACCCATTCTTTATACTTTGTCAATGAATTATTCCCATTCTGACACTAATGGATTCCTGGGAGATTCAGTATCAAGGCCTAATTGCTTGAATAAAAGACAGAAACTGAAGGTGATAGATCAAGCCAATACGGTTTAAGAAGACTCTCAACTAGCTGGGTATGTTGATGAATTAAGCTTTAGGCTATGGCAGCTTATCGTCCCTTTATCCCCGCACAATTGCGTTGTTGGCTAAGAAATTGTGTCACCAAAGCAAAATTGTATGAAAAATCAAACTAAAGGAAAAGTAAGACTTGTAACCAACCAGACAAGGTAAAATCGTGGTGAAGTCGAGCATCAAATAAAACGCTCCAACAGGAAAGAATCCTGTGAGGTGATAAAAAAACCAGATCAACAACCAAGAGTTTGCCGAGTTTACCTTGCCACCGGATCTAATTTTCACGCCTGACTCCCAATCAAATAACCCAGACTCATTGGAAGCGATCACAGACCCTTGGAGATGATTCGTGGGGATAAGATACCGTTTCGTCCGCACCTTGGTGACCCGGGGATTAAGGGACGAAGTCGAATGATCCCTAGTCTCAGCCGAAAACAGCTAAAATTGAATCCCAAATAGATTTGTCATCCCCGTCATTGAGAACTGTCCAGCCATTTCTGGCAAGAGTAATTCGTCCCATACTTCAGCGTCGACTTGAAGGCTCTCAAAAGAGGCCAGATTCTGATTTTCGCCATCGTAAATGGGCGTGGCAGGGGATCTAAAAACATGATGATTATCAAGATAGAACGCAGGCTCTCTCTTGACAGAACATCCGAAGCATACTTAGGAGTACCAGGACAATTTGGCGATGACCAAACGGGTACTACTTGAAGCGGCGAAGAGACGTAAGTCGGGGCAGTTGGGGTGCCCAAGAGTTCCATGGTCTGGGTGTAAACCTGCGAGAGTCTGGGTGTACTTGGAACTTCTTGCAAGGATGGAGAAAGCAATGGATCCATGGTGTCTTTAGGGATTTTAGGCCATGCATCCAAAGGACTAACTTAACCGAGACGCCGGACTAACTCGTTGTGACCAGTTGCGTAGGGCTGCTATTTCGAGGGACGGAAAGCCATTTTTCTTGACCAAGCTAAGACGTATCGTTTCTTAGAGCAAATTCTCTTCGTGAGGTTTGGGTTGATTGCCTCCTCACTTTGGTGCACACAACATTTATCAGGAGTTTGTTTAAATGCCAAGACATCTAGTGGCGTTTTCTTTGTTAATGCAGGACCAAATCTTGGAAAGATAAATCATTAAAAGTGGATCAGATTTGTATTTCAATCCATTTGTAACCTGTAAGAGAGCAACATTTTCGAAAACTTAGTGATGCAAATTGTGACATCCTTAGTTACGTTTTCAATTGAAGTTTCATCAAAATTCATAGAACAAACACTGGAATAATATGCTTCAAAAAATGCATTTTGTATCAAATTTGACAACAAATAAATCGAGTTACATCTTTAAGGAAATGCCAAGATCTAAAATATGCTTTTTCAATCCTTATAAATAAATCTAAATGTTTCATTTCTCTGAATCATGGAAATAATGCTTTAAATAGTTCTTGATATCTAGAATGAGGCATATGTAGAAGAAGCATTCCACAATTGTAGTGTCACAATTGCCAATTTCAACTTCAGTCAATTTTGATCTTGAAGTCTGACAAATTTCTATTAACGTTAAGTAAGTACGTCTCTAATGCATAGAAATTGACAAAAGTGAAACTGTGAAATTTAGACTGTCAGATGCATTGTTTAAATATTTCAAGTACATAACTCAACCCTGTAGCTTTTCATGTTCAATAAAAATAATCAACAAACTAAAATTCTGAACAGGTTTTTGGTGACCATGTTTACTAGAGAGTTATTTTTTTTTTAAATCTATCAAAGAAGGAAATAATTTGGGAATTGCTTGAAACAAAGTGACGCAACGCAAAGCTCCACCTCTATGATTCGATAGAGTCACTTGCTTTCACATGTCATTTTTTGATTTATCGTGTTACAAAATGCAACTTTCCAAGATTAATAACTAATCATCTGCTAAATACATATTTATGAAGTTTAATTTAAGGACATTACCAAGTATATCAATTCTATCGTTTGATTAGGCTACGGACATTGATGCTTTATAATATGCTTTAAGTGATTTAATATGCTAATCTGAGCTACTTTCAAAGATTTTCATTGCTTAAAGTTGTTCATTTTGTTTCTTTATGAAAAAAGGAGCCATAGGCTTTGCTATTTTGAGAACTCAGAAATTGTAACCTCCATGTCTTCTGGAACTTCTTGGAACTCTAGACAATATTCAGAGACTGGACGGCACGATGTATTGTACCCTTGACTACAACATAAAATTCATTTGAGTATGGAACTACTTATCCTTACATTACACCAGCAATCGTAACAATTTCTACATAAAACCAGTCTAGGCCGCCTTTATTAGGAAGTGAGCCATGTTGTGTGCCATTTTAAATAAAGGGCCGTCATTTGGGCATAAGGGTTAAAAATGATATATCCGTTGTATCTTGCAAAACCTTTTCACTTGCGTCCTTTTCGTAGCTCTTTAGAGAGTGTCACCTCATGTTTCCAAACCAAGTAATCACAAGTTTGTACAAACCAAGTATTTGGATTTTTGATTTGATTTTAGGGTTGTTGTTTTAAAACAGCTTCTTACTCTGTTGCCTCTTTTGGCAATTCTAAAAATAAACTCACAATTTTGTTCTCTAAATGTGAAAATGTGAACAGTAGTATTTTAAACAGATGATCATGAAAAGTGTATTGCAATAATCTGCCGGCGTACATTTTGAAATATGTTCGCCTTAAAGAACTTGTATATAAGCATGATTGTTTTTCCACGTTGGGTCAGAAGACATTTTTACGTGGTCTGTCCAAATGCCTTTTTCGGAATAGTGACTCATTTACGACGTCACTTCAGAACAAAACTACAATTTAGGCTTTTTATCGTGTATTAACCAGATCAAAAGCTCACTCTCAAACCGGGCATTTTTACCATTTCGTTGCATACTTACTCGTAGACACATATTGCATACTTGAAATAAATATGCATTCCTTCTATTATTCATGTTCCCGAATGTTTATGGATGTCTCTTATAATGAGGCAGAGGTCAGTCAATTCATTCATCAAAGCCTCTATGTTGGACATAATATTAGGGAGATCCACTAGAACACAAAATGTTTTGGATAAATGGTGTTGATCACATCATTGAGCCCGTGTCCATACCGTAGAAGGCATGAATGGTACATCTTACTATTTAGTAACAATTTTTATTCGTTGATGATCCATTCACGTGTGGTTCCACTAATGATGAATTGAAGGGAATTCCATTAATCTCCGATCGTTCCGACTAAATGGCGATGTTGGATATTTTGGATACACGTTTCAATTGATCTCTAACTATAATTTATTGGTTTGAGCGACTTCATTGAGCCAACACCACAGCATACTGCACATTCTGGCGCTATCAGTGGATCTTTATGGTCCAACCATGATATGGACAACTCTATGCAAATCTAATGAGCCCATTGTTTAAACAGTGACTAGAAGTCTGCAGGTGATAATTCTGATGGGGAATTGTCGCCTATTATTAGCTTTGTTACGTAATCTTGTGCCCTCAACCAACGTCTATTTCAACCAGAGTCTGTTCAAGATCAACATTGTTTCTCGTCCTTGGCTATGGAAATTAGTATGTTGCGGGGCATCATCTATCCAGGAAATTGTTTTCACCCTCTATCATGCCTATCATTTCGTGCCTGTCCTGGGCCTAAAAAGTCGGCTGTTTTTGTTCGTCGTGAGCATGACGTCTGAAGGAAATAAAACCAAGCAGCACCTTCCCAACCAAATATTCCAGGAAGATGACGTGGGCGTTAGTTGAGGGTCTCGAGACTAATCATGGCTGCAACTTTTTGACGAGTGAGAAAATCCAGGTTGAAGACAAAAAGCAGAGCCATTTTTTACCCATTTGCGTGTGAAATTAAATATATATTACTATTACATTATTTGCGAAAGCTCTAACAAGAGTTCATACAAATGGGAGATGAATCAGGAGTATTTGCTTGCGCAAACTTGTACTTACCAACTTCGAAATTCGTAACAATACACGATTCTGACTGTTCTGGGGGCCCTTCGCTTGGGTAGGCCTACTCGGGATAGGCCTGGAAAGAGACGAATGGGGCGCGTCATCGCGGGATTGCATTTCTTCCTGTTCGTGTTATCAGTTCGGATCTGACTTTGGCCATTTTCGCAATGGCCAAGGCCTGCTTCCAAATTGATTGGGCGGAGTTCTCTTTGAGCAAGGATATCAATGTTGTGAGAGGTTTCTTTGAAAATGGCTAAGGTCAATGTTGAACATAACTCAGGGCTTGTCGAACAACCTTGTCAAGATCCGTTTCTAAAACCTTCTTTTTGCCGTACCGTGGTTGAGATTTAATGATGGAGCCCTGCCATGGGGTGGTACGTATGCTTTGGACGGCCTAGAGGCTCTCACAGTCTTCCATTTAAGGCTCACGGAAGAGAGCAATTTGGAAGTAAAAACACTCGATTCCACTCAAAGACTCCCGACTTTGCTCCATGGTCGACGGTACACAGCCAATTTATGATTATTGTTCATGAAATTTAGGGCTAGAAAATGGGTATTATAAGCCACGGGTTTAACTCGAGCTGGGTTCAACTGGTTTTCTGATGCAGTTTCGGGATGTCAAAGTAATGTGTGTTTGAAAGAGAGTATGATAAAAGTCAAGAAGGCGTTTCAGTATCATCGTTCAAACCCACTTCAACTTTGAACCAATTGCCACTCCTCTCCTCCACTGTTTCTTTCTTTAACGCTCCCCAAGATCGGTAGAAATCAGGGGCTATGGAGAATTTTCAGATCCCTCCACGACAAGACGGGCTTTCATTGGAGCTTAGCAACGCCAAGATCGGGCAAACGTCATCGCCATCGCCATCGAAGTGAATCTCCCATGAATTTGGGGCCTCGCTCCTGGCTGTCATGGGCAACTTACCTCGCTCGGTCTGGGGAATGAGAGGCTGAAGGAAAAGAGGCGACGCCGAGGAATGAAGGGCATTTATGAGTTTACAGACCATCCCACGCATTGATTATCGCCGACTCAAAAACGGCCAGTTCAATCCTGAACCTCAAACAGTGAAGGCGGTGACTGAAGCGACTCTCTTGCACGGGAATTTCGAATCGAGATTAGACACAAGACAAATATCAGACCCACCATGAGTTACGTGAAGGCACGTCGAGCCCATTCCATGCCTTCGAGGTATATGATCCCATCAGCAGAGATGGGTGAATACGAGGATGGCCGACGTCGATCCGCTCCGGCCCGTCCCGCGGGACCCTTGTATCCCTTGAGTGAGGAAGGTACTTATGGTGCACCGCCTCCAGGACCACGTCCACCCCCACCTCCATACAAGCCCCGTGAGCGGAAGCCCAAGATCTACTCGAGCTACGCTGTCGATTCCAAGTGTGACGTTCACGGCAAGCAATTGGCAGAGAAGGAGAAGGATCACGGCACAGAGAACATCCGGAAGCTTTCCTGGAGCCGACGGGCCTCGGCCTCACCCGCTCGTAGGATCTCATCGGCCTCTCCCTCTCGTGGTAACAGTTTGAGCCGATCCTCCAAGTCACCCGAACCCGTCCGAAGACCTTTGGCCAACACTTCCAATCGTCCCGTGCCTCAAACGAACGTGAGGAAGTTGAGTGCCGACAAGAAGCCCGGGTAAGTGCTAGAATAGAATTGAATCCTGTTTGCTTAACAATGAGTAGCTCGTCTCGAGCGAACAAGGTGAGATTTCCTTTTTTGACGCGTCATTTCCTTTGGACTAAAAAGTGTCAATCCAAAATGTTTTTGGGGTGTGGTGAAAGAAGCGACATCCTGGGCCATTCCGACTGACACTCTTGAAGGACTCATTTCTCTTTGATGTTTATCTTCTATGGATCTTGATTGAAATCAACCTGTTGATCCGCACCACGTTTAAAAAGAGATGGCTTTGGTTCACATCAAGGATTTTTTTGGGAGGGATTTGGTGACGAGGGATTTTCACTCTCCGCGATACTAAGTGTGTCCAATTGCGGCGGAAAATTTTATGGCCGCCTCCCCACTGAAAAAGCTCGGGACAAGATGAATGAGGCTTCTTTTTACGACTAAATGGTGTTAAATCATCCCCCTGAGTCTGCCTACGCATTCCGTCATTTTGTGACGCGACGATTAAGATGCACATATTATTCTTCCACCGGCAGCGATGAATTTCATCCGTGATTTTTTTAAAACTATCTTTTAAATGGGACATCTTGATAATAACTTACAAATGGTCCTTGGAAGAGATGTTATTGATGCCCAAAAGTGTTTTTGGCACTCAAAATCATCAAAGTCCCCACTCATTGTGAAGAAATAGATTCACTCTTCGTTTCTTGTGCCCTAGATGAAACTTCTACAGGACCACTAAATTGAGGTCTCTGTACACCGTTCCGAAAACCAGGTCCAAAAAAGTAACCCCTTTCTAGCATGCATTTACAATCGAGTTACTTTTGAAAAGAGCGGAAGAGCGGTTGAAAATATTCTTAAATCCATCTTTATTCATCAATAGTTTTATGACCAGTCCAAGCGTTGTGAGGTCTCGCTCCTTCATAGCTTTTAACAATGATGGATCTCCCACTAATTTACCAAAGCAACCATGAGCACTTTGGGCATATGGAGTAAACAATACCAAATAGGAGCAAGGAATCTCGTTCACCATTAATATCCCATTTACACCAAAAGTGATCAAGAATGCAAAATCTCTTGTTTCCCTCTCTCCTAAAGGGGAAGACGGCACATTCCAGAAATAGATTGCCATTCCCACGTATATGGAATAGGGGTGTGAGCCTAGCGTGAAATGAAATGGGTTCTCGCTCAGCCGGAATGGTAAGGGGGAAAAATCCTGCTAAATCAACAACATGACACTGATAACATCTCTAATGAAGATGGGTGGGGCTGTCGAGATGAGATGGTAATCCGAGACTACTTGAAAGCCTTTGCGTATTGGGCACTCTTGAACAGGAAGTACATCAGAAAGGGCAGGATGCCAAATTAAAATGCGTGCAAATCTTCATGTGGCCGACTCAAGGTCCTTGTCAACATTCCCGAAATAATCACTGCTAACAAAATGGGAGGATTCGCCAACAATTTGTTCAGGGTCACGTTCAAGGGGAGCCTGTCAGGTTCAATGAAGTGCATCATCCCAGGCAGATCTCATTATGTGCAGAAGCCTCACTCATCCCGTGATTTAAATTGAGACACCACCCGGCAATAATGATGAACGGTTTGAAACAGACGCAAAAACAGTACCCCAGCCCAATGGGCATTGCGGAAGTCGAAACTTGGACTCTTTTTTTGCCATGATTACCATCGGTATCTCGCAATTCAGTTTTTACAGACTCATCAGATTCTCGATTGGTTCTTGGCTCCAGCTTGCGTATGATTTTCGTAGTTTTTATCGTAACGTCAAATATGTTCGGAATTAAACAGAGAAGAAACCGTTAGTCAAAAACAATCGATTTGATTCCCTTGATCTTTTTTAAAAATATCATTTGAATGCAAAGTTAATTAAGAATTATAAGGTGTCATTTTGAACTGTTGGGGACTTCATTCCCAATTGTGGTAATGGAGTCCGTGGAAAAAGTGCTCGCTTCAGTTTCTTGAATGCTAAGTAATGAAAAAAGAAAATTGCTCGAGGCAAGTTTTTGTGGTTGAAAACAGACCATACCTCCATTCTTGAAAATGAACTTTTGTTTTGTGTTTGTTTATTCAGGGTTCAAACAGTTTTCAGAAGAAACATGACATTGGAAAATTTCCCTGGCTAGCGCTGATTCCGATTGGAATGTTTTCCAGGCTTTCATGGGTATGTTCCAAACACCTTTAGATTATGATCACCCAACCAGCCTTCCGTTGGTTGGAAGCCCCATTTCTAGGAGCTGTAATAGCAAGATGCTTCCAAGATCATTCAAACGCCTGGATGTCCCTATAGAGACCCACTTGCACGACACACAGTTCTGTCTAAAACATAGGAACAAAGTGATAACTGCCCAAAAGAACTGTCCAAAAGATTTCTGCCCATCTCATGCAGACATGCGCAATTGACAAAGGAGTTTTTAGTTGCTTCAGGACGTCAGGAAGGCTTTACTCGAATATTTTGCATGGGATCAATGATCATCATCGTGCTCTCCTTCATGCGATTCACATCAAATATGTTTTTGCAGATTTTCAAGCACATCCTGGGCAACCAGTTCCACGACCTCGAGTGTGTCCTCGACCTCGAGCTCCACTCGTTTCAGTTCCAATTACAGCCGCTACAACAACAACAAACATCCCACAGATTTGAAAAACTCCAGTTTTGAGGAGAACGAAGAATATGAGTACGAGGAGAACCAGCGACGAATCAGTACCACTACCAACCCGAAACCACCTTCCAACGCTGGCAACTCCACCACGGCCGCCTATGGTCGAAAGCACTCGAAGAACTACAGTCGTTTTGCTCCACAGTACGATGAGCAAACAAAGAATGACGGCATGTCCTTGGGGTCCCTTCGCAAGCCAACAATTAACTCCTGGGACTCCATGGGGATTTTGGGACTGTCCTCCAAGATGTGGAACGACACCAGGAAGCAACAGGAGACCTTTTTGAACTCTGGAGGTTTCATGCGTGACATCATGTAGACAATTGGACGCCGAACCTCTCATACGAAATGATACAAAAACCAACCTTCCCCCGGTTCCGTAATCAAATTGCAAAGACATGATCTACTACAACGTTGATTTTTCACACAAGAACACACCCACTTCCGATGATCATTTTTTCTACGAGAGCTTCGCAGAGACACTGACTCTCTCTAGCTCCATAACAAGTGTGACCAAATCTAGTGATTTTACTCTCCTGAAATAAGCACAAACCCATCCCTTCCATGGAAATGACAATGATGGTTGATAAGTTTGACTCTCTACCTTGTTGTTACTGACCACTGAAATTAGCCAGTTGTGGACCCCGAATTGAAATATCAGGCTCTTAATACTCTTGAACCATTGAGAAGACGCCAAATTTGATGCCACTGTCCACCCCAATTTGCTCTCCTTCTTCTCGTGTCTGTCCATTCTTTCACTCCACTCTCTTCTTCTGATTCTGGTTTTTAACTCCGCTCTTGTACATAGAATCCATTTTGTGAGATTTAATCAATAAATCTAAGTCAAATCCAAAATTGAACAAAGCTCGTCCCATCCGTCAAGTTGTCAAATTCGATGTGAGCAATGGCCAGCGATTACCTTTTCACCATCAGTTTCAAATCAGTTTTAGAGAAGACAAATGGCGCGAGGTTCAATAGAGGGGAGTGTACCGACCCAAATTTGAGAGAATAAGCCGTTTGGAGATTAGAAAAACGATGACTTGAACTTTTTCTGAGGCTTCTCAATTGGTTTAATCTACGCTTTGAAGAGCGCCCTCTGTCCCTTCTTGGTGCGAATAAGTAACCATGAATGAATGGTTCAGGAGTGATCCTATTTTATTTGCTTCGCGAAATTCCAAGTGGAAAATGAAGTCAATATATCCCAATTATGAAGAGAAATTTCCGGAAAAATATTTGATAATACAAGCAATGAATGGCTAGTGTGTTCCTTGACTTTAAGCGAACGATTTTTTGTTCTGTCTTGATTTAAAGACCTTATGGGTTGTTCTGACACTAGGTTTTATCCTGTTGCAAGCTTATCAATTCTTTAGAAAGGATGATCAAAAGTAATTTTTGCCAAACACTTCTCTTTTGCTTTACAT
This sequence comes from Tigriopus californicus, assembly GCF_007210705.1. Classification (NCBI taxonomy): domain Eukaryota; kingdom Metazoa; phylum Arthropoda; class Copepoda; order Harpacticoida; family Harpacticidae; genus Tigriopus; species Tigriopus californicus. The sequence goes on along the minus strand of NC_081445.1, from coordinate 1,301,783 downwards.
TGCTCAGTAAACAAATTTGTGTCATCTCTATCAATGCCAACTTGGCCGATTTAAAACAGATTGATATCTAAAAATGGATTCGGTTATGTTGAAAAGGAAATTTTAGTCATGAAATTTCATCACAAATGCTAATTTCAATATTTTTGAGTTTTTTTGCAAGTTTCAATGAAGGTTATAGCTTTATTCAAATCTGGAAGTTTTTTGACTGGCCAAATATTGTAGCAATGACATAAAATTTCAAAACATTTCTTATTGCGTAACCGATTGTGTTCGGACATTGCTCATTTTGCACACTTTTTAACAATCCTCCTTTAAGATTTCCACGTGCTTTAGTTGGCCATCTTTTGGGGTGCTGGGCCCACTTCTATTTTTCTTTAGGCTAGAAGGTACCTTCCGTGCCTTCTCTGAACACTGTACAGTCCCAACTTTTCTAGTCTCTCCCAATACGAGAGCTCCATCATCCCTGTGATGTTCCTAGTGAAACATCTTGGAACTTGTTCAACCTTTTGCAAACCTGCTGAACTCATTGGAGCCCAAATGGGTGAAACATACTCAAGATGTGGTTGAACAATCGACTTGTACAGAGTTAGCATCGTGATACTATCTCTGGACTTAAACGTGCGATTTATCCAACCACACATTTGAAAAGCTCAGAAGCCTTCAACTGGATGTTTTCATCGAACTTTCCATTATTTTGGAGGACTAAACCTAGATCTTTCATAGATGAGACCTGCTCAATATCTTTACCTTCATTATCTACGAGTGGAGTATTTAAAGGAGTTGACCCAAACGTCATTGAGCGGAATTTCATTCCGTTCAGGGCCATATTACTCTCATTAACCCAAGAATATATTATTTCTAGCTAGGTCTTTTGCCCGGCTAGTGCAATCTTGGCCATTCCTACCAGAAGCTAATTTTGTATCGTCAGCAGAGATTGGCAGTAATACTAAGCTTTTGAAGCGGGTCAACGAATATTGCAAACAGGAGGAGCCCTAAGATCGAACAGGGGGACTTGACATCATGTATGTCACTAAGAGATCCCTCAACCTTAACCAACTGCTTCCTACCAGAAATGAAACTTTTTAACGAATTGAGAACCTTGCCTTGGATTCCAATGTCATGAAGTCTATACAACAAAAGGCCATGATCTACTTTATCAAAGGCCTTGGCAAAATCAAAATAGAAAACATCAACTGACTAATGCCTTTCCAGTCCCTCAATGACCTGCTCTAAATGCTCAATGAGTTGGGTCACTGTGCTAGGTAATTAGGTGCTCCGTAATTTGGTCCAATATTCAGAATATCCATAAGTGCAAGATAAATATTAACTCACAGTGTCATAACAATTTTTGAGCTAAGAACTAAAAGTAAAACAAATTTGGAATGTGCAAGATACTTTTTTGCAATCTTCGAAAACACATGAATGATATTATCCTCAAGAATCCTCGGCTTTATATCATTTCAGGGTAAAATGTAACATTAGTTACATTTTACCCTGAAATGATATAAAGCCGAGGATTCTTGAGGATAATATCAATGAAATTATTTCGACCCAAAATGGCCCAAAAAGTCTTTAGCTATGGTAACTCTTTCCAACGGAACATTTGAAATCATCTATCAATTTGTATATGTAATATGAGAATGGTACAGATTATTTGACAAGCATGTGTTACCTTCAAAAGATAATGTACGTCTTCAAAAGCATCCATTAGCTTTGTCCCAACCTAGGATATAGGGTCAATTCTAGTGACCGCAGAGGCTTAATGTACGTTTTGGGAGCACATTCTAACCCTCAAGAATCCAGGCTAGTTCGAACAATGAAGTCCACTTCTCTTCTTTCTCGGGCTCCTTCATTGTTTAATTTGCTTCCCTCTGATATTCAAAGGGAATACGTAGGCCTTGTTGATCCGGTAGCATCTTTTAAGTCAGACTTGGACAATTGTTTTAGATAGCATTGCAGATTAACCCTACATTCAAGGACTAGCTCGGTGTGCCAACTCAAATTCGTTGATGGACCAAATATCATATAACGATTGATAGGTAATAAGTAAATTTAGACGAATTAGAACCTTTCATTTTAGTAGTACTGTAGCGGTTAGAAAAGCCCGTGAAAAAACAAACCAAAAAATATAAAAATAATTCATTGCTATTCCACATTTTCCTGTCTGATACAATGCCGAAAATTTCCACCTCAAAAAAAAACACGCTCATGGAGGTGGTATTCAATTCGTTTGTTGTGTGGAAAACCTATCCCTAATTTCAGAATCAATGAAATTTACAGAAATAGGAAAAAAATCTTGCATTCAGTTTCACTTTTTGTTGCTGTTTTTATCTTTGGGAAATAACTAGTTCAATTAAATTGCCTAGAATTAATTTGAAAATGAAATGTAATCAAAACTGGTTTTCCAGGACAAATTTGAGAAAAGAAAGTGGCATTTTAACAATTTTTTTTTCAGATAAAATATTGAACTATTAGAAAAAGTATTTTCTTTATGAAATACTTTCAAATCCGCCCTCTAATAGTGACTTTCAGGTCATTGAGCAATTCACTCGTGAAAAAAAAAACCAATCTTTCAACCAATTTTTGCCCACCTAGAATTACCCAAGAGCACTTAAAACACAAACCAAACTTAAAAATGTTTTCACCTTTTTACTACTTTTATTCCAAGCTTTTGTAATTCTTTTTTGCATGAAAGTCACCATTTAAAAGGTGACCTATTTTTTAATTCTTTTTCCTACTTTGACTAACGCCATCTTTCATTTCCAACGCACGCAAAGTGTATTGCTTTCGAAAACAACCGATGAAAACATTGGCCTTATTTCACACCCAGAGTCAAGGAAATCCCAAGGTATAACTGATCTTGGATTGAGGAAAAAAAAAACCAAACACCTACAGTATAGAAAAGAAATGGACATATCCCTCTGCCATGTTTGTCTATAATTCAAAATTTCGGTTACGTAGCCAGTTTTCGTTTGAATGAGAAGGTCGTTGGAAAAGGAAAAAAATCCGTCATCCACCCACGTCGAAAAAAATGGGAGCTGTTAAATTAGGCTGCTTTTGCCATGCTCTCCTCCGTTTTGTCCGGGGCCCCAACGCGAGAACCCCCAACCAGATTTTGAATGGCAGAGCGAGAGAGAGACTACATCAGCGCTCTCATTGGGTACTCGAGTTTTTTTGAAGCGTTAGAGCGTTCATGGATATGAACCAGCTAAGTCCTCTTCTTTTCGGGTCATTTCTTACCGGAAATAGGCTGGCTCATTCCTTTTACGCATGATAACGCTGTGAGCTAAAGGATGGCAGATTAAAAAAATCTAATAGAGTTATGATTGGAGAGACATTTCGCAGAATAAAAGGTTGCAAAGGATCATTAGCCAAACAACCCCCTTTGTTATCCAACTTGAACATATCAATTTAATTTGTTCGCCTCCCTATTTACGGGATTCTGGCTGAGTCAGTGCTGAAATATTGCAGCATCCACTCCCTTCACCCTTGTCAAACTTAAGAATTTCACAATGCCTTTAAAATCTGTCTCACGGAGCCTTGTTCCGACGATTTATTTCTAGTAATTTTTTAGGCTTTGGGTTGTATGGGTCGTACATTCGCCTTCACAACTTTAAGAGGTTTTGTCAGGTGTTGGTCATCATATTGCGAAATTCTTAAGTTTGACAAGTCAATATATTCACATAAATGCCTCAGAAAAAGGCAGCTTCTTAGCTTCACACTAAGCATCGAACCTTGCTGCAAATCATTTGTAATTTTTCTTTTTTGATCAATATGGGACACTGGCATAATTTGAAAATGTATGAAACTAATCCCTCCACAAGACAAAGTAGCTCGAGTAAGGGTTGTGTTGTATTTTCGGAATGTATCTCTTTACAAAAACAAATACTTGCTTACGGGGAGGGAGACAACTTTGGTTAATGGAAAGAGGAAATGCCAATCCTCACACTTTGGCTCTATGTTCATACTCTAGGGGCCCTTCCTTGCTTGTGGCTGGCCCATTACCGGAAACAAAATGAATCCCATTTCAAAGTTCACAAGCAGGAGATTTATTCATTTTCCCTGAGCGGTCGTCCACTCTAGTACCCAATAAGAGCTGGCTTGCGTCCTGCATGCAACTCGCCAAACCCACTATCGAAGACCCACGTGAAAACTGTTTGGATGTTATTCAAAGTAACGAACTTCACGATACCCCAACCAACCAACCGACTTTGTGCTTGAAATCACCACATAACCACTTGATAATGACGGCAAAACATACGTGTTCACGTTCAGAGCCCAACAAGCCGACCCCGAGATGTTCGTAGTCCATATTTTTTAAGTTTGGCATCACGGACACTTTCCATCAATGTATGCAAATTCATGCCTGACCATTCTAGATTAACCCGGTGGGTAGAAGATTTGCACGAAGCTCCATGGTTCCATCTTTGCCACAAAGAATACGTCTTTACAATTTCTGAAGGAGTGCAAGTTTTGTCCGAAAAAGAGTACCTGTCATGCAGGTGTTGAAATTGTGAGTGTGTGTGTGTGTGTGTGAGTTTTATTTTTGAAAGACCAAAAAACACTTAACATTTACCACCAAACATACAACTCATTCCAAGTCAATGATCATCTTCAAAATGAACAAGAGGCTCTCCAAATTATCTCGAGTTTAAAGTTTTACTCCTCCGCCCTTTGCTCCACATATTTTGTAGGTTTTGAAGATGCCCAGGGCCTAATGATCAACATCCAAGAGTATTAATTCCAATCTCTGCATTGCCAGAGATACTTGCGCTAACAATCAAAGGTAAAAGTGCACCTTCCGAAGGCGATTGGTCTTCCATGCCAGAATGTCTTGGCGAGGACTGGTATGAAAATGGCAAGGAGCGATATGGGATTTGCAGACAGTGCAGCAGTGCCTTTGAAACTCAGATTAGATCATTGTAGACCCAGTTAGACCTCATTTAGACGGATGGTGGAATTCCTCTCCTTTTATAAGTGGGGCGTCAAAAACATTGTGAGAACGGACGGGATTTAGCAATTTGCCCCATACCTTCCGTGAGCTTCTAAACTCATATGGTTTATGAAAAAGCAAGTGCAGTAATTGTTATGGCTTATTTTTTGACCTTATTTTCATCGCAATTCTAAAGGCATTTTTTGGGACATTCATGACACTTTTTCATGCTTCGTTCGTTTATTTGGTTGATATTGTTTAAAAAGCCAATCCAGAACTGTCAGTTTCGTGATCTTTTCTTTTGTAATGCAACAAATGTTTGAGGATAAATAAGATTTAAATCTCCTCAAAGCGCAAGGTAACAATTCTATCGGTTATGAAGAGTTGTTGAAATGAGTTTCCATTCCAGTCAATTTTGAAACAAAAAAAAGGAAGAGATTCCAAGTCAAAAAACATGGACCTCCGACCAACCAACCAAACACGCCTCTGTAGTTCAGAAATTGTCCAACAGCCTTCATGTGCGAGGTATTTTTTTTGCTGGCTCTGAAATTAATTTACAACTCTTTGTGCCCATAATAATGAGTACATACCTGCCCAGTTCGGAATGAACCCGTACTGTGCCATACTAGCTTCTGAACCGATGCAAATGAGCCTCTGACGTAATACTCGTCTTGAATTCGCTTGGGCTTTGGCGGAGGAGATGAACTTCTACCAACACAGTCATTCATGATCATTGAATCCCTCTGCCATTTTCAGATCAAAGGCTCAAACCCCAATCCCTTTGGTCCCCATTCAATGGGCAACGACAAGCGATGAGCAGTCGTTAATGGGCGAGAAACGAGTTTTCCTCGGTTCAACATCCACGTGTGTACTCGTACGTAGTGATGTCCAGCCAGACATGAGCCATGGGATTATTGCCTATGTTTGATCGGCATGCGTCGAAAGGCCGTAAGAGGGCCTGGATGCCACCGCAGGGGGGCCTGATAGAGCTTCCAACCACCTGGACAAAAATAGGAGGCTAACACTGCCTACATAATAGCACAAGTACATACCACAGTGAGTGATAGAGAGCCACCCCCGCAAAGAATCGAACCAGAGATGTGTTTGACAGGAGAGTTTATTGGCCGGTTGGGCTCGATTCGATTCTCGCTCGAGAACACCACCAATCAATTACAACCTAGTGAGTGTACAGGTACGTTCGTACATACTGTATACGTATATTCGAATCCCAGGCACTTTTGTTGGGCTATCACGTTGAGACATGTGTTGAGATGAGAAAGAACCGAGGGCATCAAGCAATGTTATGAATTACACAGGTTTGGAGCGGAATGTCAATCATGGGGATCTTGACGTCTGCTCGAAAATGGTCGTACGAGATGATATCGTGGCCACCACAAGATGTAATTGGGACATCCTTAAGATACTCAGTTCTCTTCCAATGTTTGAAATAGAATATCCGCCGCTAATCTTGGCCCCTTTTTTGGCACGTCAAAAATATGCGTTTTAAAAAAAAGAGTCACATTTTATTCGACGTTTGGCTCGCTGCCAAACGACTAACCCACCCATCTAAACGTGAGGTCAGAGTATTACTGACCACGTGTGTTGTTTGGTCTACCAAAACGCACCAAGACTATCCACAGAAAGTTTTAGCATGAGGCTCTCTGAAAAGGACGGGAAGCGTTTCTAACAGGCATGAACCAATTGTGTCCTTGAGTCTAATCTAATCTAATGTAAACCCTCTGAAAATGTGAGTTTTTTGAAATTCTGTTTGTAGCCATGAAATGGGCACCTACAGTTCACCAATCATTGAAGATTGCAGGAAAAAAATGAAGCTTCAAAAAATGCAGCTCTCGAACAATTTTAACAAAGTTTTAACAAAAAAACGTTCCTCTCCCGTAATTTCAGCACATTTTCTCATGATTTTGCCCACTCCGCCAACTTTCTCCATTGAAAGCAAGGTTATTGCACTGAACATTTTACATGCCTACTTTTGCTTTCTTACATTCATCTTACACCTATTTTATTTCTTTACCTCGTTTTTCTTTTCAATATTTACCAATACTCAGTATACACGCCTGTGTTTGAGTGCTACCAACCAATAAACAATAAACATGTTGCATATCCCAGAGTATCTTTAATGCAATTATAAAAAGCAAGTACAACGTACCCTTTCAGTCTTCAAGATTTTAGTTCGAGCTATCTTCGAAATGGGAGGGCACAAATTAGTGAATCATGTTGTTGTTGAAAACCTGTAAATTAAATTGATTAATTGTTTCATGCATTTCTTGTAACAATCATATTATCGCTGACGTGACGTGTGGTGATAATACAAAAAAACACACGCCATTGACCATTCAAACCTTTGTCCATTGATAGGGTCTTTAACGTGGATTCTGTCCACAGGTACAATTCGTCCACACGTCTAACCGATCTTGGTTCTCCATTTGTGGAGTGATCCAATGCTATGTAACACCCATTGAGTTGTTTTGGGTGTGAGTGGAAAAGCGCTCAAAAATAAAAAAAGCGCGGTGTCATCCATTTTAAGTTGGATTATGTCACCACTACTAACCTTACTACAACACCACAGTTGTCTCTTGATTGAGCGAGTTTGACAATGGCCTTAACAGTGCACACACTACAAAGTATGCGCATATGATGCATGGAAAGGAGTTTTGTCCACACTCACGCATACATTGACTCGAATGCCCAAAAGATAACAAACAAAGACAAATTTTGAATATCTTGGCACTCGCTCGGTCCATCAAAAGCACAGAGAATAGACAGACAGGGAATAGAGCGGACGGATCGGTGGGATGGATTACAAATCTAAAGTCGACCATCAATCCTGATATCCAGACATGAGCTAGCTTGAACGCACGTGTCAGAAACTGTTTTTATTAATACCTGAAGGAGTCCTACTCATTACAAAGTAGAAAAGAGGCAGCTCTGATATGGAAAGAGCGCGGCTCATCTTCATCGATTCAACACAAGAGTAATAATAAATAGAACAAGTACGATTTTGTCACATATAGAAGCTGATGACTCGACCTGGAATGTAAACGGTGCAAAAGCATCTTACGTTTTTGTTTTTTTTTTGACATTGAACTCTCATCGATTTCTGACCTTGTGCAGACAGATGATCAAGATCTTCATTTGTCATAACGTGGATTTCAAGTGCACTCAAACAGTTAGTTGTACAATTAGGCACAATGCTTTCGAATTGATTTCTGACCATTATTTACTCACCTTTGTAAATATTGTCATTTCTCATCTTTTCGAGTTATGTACAAGGGCTCTTCGTCCAAAAATCGGCGTGAAAAGTATTGATCTCGCAAATAAAGGTTTTCAAACTCTCGTCTCATTTTCGAATTCAAACCCAGAAGTGCAATCTGTGCTTAATGAGAACGGATCTGAGCGAGAAAAACCCAATGGCTCCACCGATTCAAAGTCATTTGATATCCCCTAGAAGAGTCACATCAACCCGAAAATGCCAACAAGGAGTAGGAGACAATAACGAGCATTGACCAAATTGGACAAGATCTTTGCTTGCGTGTGTGGATGAGCCTCCTTTTTAGATGGTAACGAATGCATTTTTCATGAAGTTGACGCGGCGGGGACACATCTAGCTACAGATCGAATCACCTCCTTGGCCATATGTGCGGCTAAAATCTGTTGTTGGTCTCACACCACTACTAGGTATTGCTACCTCTACTATTACATAGATACATCTCGTATATGTGACCACATTCAGAGGTAGCTAGCTTCCCACTCGAGGTGAGTCCAATAAGGTAGAAAGAAAGGTAGGCCTACGAGGTACGGACGCCACGAGGATTGGATCACAGATTCCCTGGTTATTATGGTCCCACTTTATGGTCAGAGTTTAGTGTTTCAATTAACAGATTAACAGCCGAGATGGAGATTGCGATCACGGATCTGAGATGAGATACCCATTACAACGTTGGTTAGGGACGAAATGAATTGATGGTGGAAAATGGAATTTCATATCACGAACACAGTCTAGGCTGGTTATGCTGAAATGGTTCTCATTCGTGCATGCACTCATTGGTTTGATCTTTGGACAGTTTCATGATGGTAGGGTCTTAATGGGTATTTTCCGTGGGAAGGAGAGACACAAAATACCTGCCAGTTTGATTGAAGAATCCTTGGTATTCAAGTACTATGGAAGGAATCAGTTCCAAACATTGCACTCTCAAAGCACAAAACAGACTCAAAAAGCACTTAGTATCACGTCACTGTTCACTGTTGATTTGAAGACACTCGTTTTCGGTTGAAATATAGTACCCTAATCGTGTTTCAGAGTTAGTTAAAAAGCAATTAGCAAAATGATTTGAACAAGGGCCGGCAAGATCTGTTTTTTTTTTCAAGTAAAAACTTAGTATTTCGCTTTCACAACTGAAATGGGTGAACCTTTCCCGAGGATGAGATAACACCTAGTTAATGCTGATTGTGGAAACGGAGCCAGAATATCCTTACATTGGAAGTTACTTTATTATCAGATAGCAGGACGAGTGAGCGACAGGGATTGCACGAGACTTCGTAACAAAACTTGGATCATGGAACATTTTACAGAAATTGCACTTTGGCTTCAACATTTCATTTTTAAAACCATTACTCTTCAATCATCAGCCCTTGGTGCTTGAGTGGTTTCACAAGAAACAATAAATGGATTACTTTTACCAAGTGCAAGATGGATGGCTTTGGTTTTCAATGGCGTCTCTCATGGGTTTTTGAATTCTTTAGATAGAATGATAATGTATTTTTTCTGCCATTTTGGAATGTCAGGGTCGGAGGTTCGATCCTCGATCCTTAGTCCATGCAAAATTCCGATGGACAATATCAAATCTGGCATTAGATTAGGTCTCTATCTATGGAAGTTGATTGAATCGCGTCCAACAGTTATCTGAAGGAAGATCAGGCCAATAGAATCCAATCAGGATCTTAGTTCACGGCAAAGAGTGATGCAAATTACTACTACGCCACGCCCTCATTCCTCCTTAGAAGACTTTCCATTTAGGCTTTCGGCTTTCATATTTTTCCCCTCAAATCCTGGTGGCCATTTCTTGATCTACCCTGTACCTGTAGCATATTGAATTACCTTATTAGCACAGTAGATAAGACTTAGTTTCCTCAAGACTCAAAGTGACAAATCCGCAAGTAATACGCAGTAAGTTGAGGCATCAAATGAGTGATCAAGTTCAAACCGCACGTCGTACGGGAATAAAAATATTGGCTGGAATCAGAGCCATTGAGTGTAGCAATATTTCACGCCCAGGCGAGCCAATTTATATGGAGTCAAGATCAGCGCTACTTAAAAGGATTGGAATGAATTAGTGGATAATCCTACCGATCCCCTATAAGGCGAGTTCATGGATACTCAAGCAATTTGTATTCGCATCCAAGATGCAAACTCGAGAGAGCTTCATGGTGGTGGCTGGATCCAATGGCTTCATTTGCAACGCCAAACCCGTTTTTTTACGGTTTGATTACAAGTACAAATGGTAGTAAATGATGAGACAGAGAGATGTAGGTAGTATGAACGTAGTGATTGTGAAACGTTATATTGGGGGCAACTTGAGGAGTCGTCATCATGTCACGAAATGCTTCCAGTGGAGTTGTTGTTCATCTTTCTACATATTTGCCACTTTTTTTCCCTTACTACTATTGGCAACACCCATCCAAGTCCGTGCAGGGTGCCTCGCAGCATTTTTCCACATCCACCAAGAACACCGAATCCAGGGCTCCCAAACCAGCGGCCACGCCCCCTTCGTTCACATGGCTCAATTTGGTCCGAAGCATGTGTCCCACTTGATGATTCGAGATGATCCTGTTCTGGTCCCTGCAAAAAGGCATCAAATGAACAACTACATATAAGTTTTTTTCTCCTTCGTGTTTAAATAGACAAGCTGGTTTTGAATAGCAAAGGACCATAAATGTTAATGACAAAAGGAACGTCTTCTTATCTCAGCGATGAAAGACTTTTTTATATAAACATGGGAAGTCAGATTTAGCAACTCTTGTAATCAGATCGTCAGAGTATACAAGACACATCTCATTATGTATAATTACTAGAGACCGGAAAAACATTTTGTTTTGGCGTTGAGGGTAAATTCCAGACGTTTGTCAAAACCAGCTTGTCTTGCAGTAGTGACTTTTTATCTTAAGTCTCAAAGCTTTGCTGCTCAATGTTTCACAGTTTTGAATGCGAATAGTTGTCTGAGCACAAGTTTACCTAAAAAGAAGAACATTTGTTCTGAACAAAACTAGTTTTGACAAACGTCTGGAATTTACACTCAACGCCAAAACAAAATGTCTTTCCTGTCTCTCATAATTATATATAGAAACAGTGGCATGAATGAAGTTCCTTGCTAGCTTGATGCGCTTGAAATAGACAAGTTACAAGGAGCTACGCAAGTAAAGTAGCGTTATAAAAGGAAATTGGGACTTTTTAGTCGACTTTATAAGCAATTGAAATTTAAAGAGATTGACACATCATTCCTCACTTTCATTTTCATGAAATAAAAATAAGCGTAACAGCTGTAGGTAAATAATTCCCATTGCAGTGTATGATTAGATAAAAAAAAAAAGAACTGCGATGTCTGCTTTTTTTATAGTTTAGCTCAAAAACAATATCATGACATTTATCACACGGGTTCTTAAACGAGGTTGGCCCGCAAATGAGTCTTGACATACAGTACAGATTGCATGAGTGTGCGTACAGCAAAGGGGACCAAAACAGGCTGAGAATCCGTGGTTTTAAACCAAATGCCATTAGTAGAGTACTTACATTAAATCTTATCATGTACGTTTGCTCTTTTATAACCTGTTCCAAGATGCTTCTGAATGTCAAACTTATTCTTGAAATACTCCAAAACATCAATTAACAATTTATCATGGATAGCGAGACTAAACATATAACAATTATTCGTCCATGCATGTATAATTTTTCAATACCTAGAAGCTTTTCTTATTTTCTTTCTCACCGCCTCAGGTTTGTAAAGCGAGGCTCACATGTATCTTAATGAAACAAAGGCAAGAGCTTATTTGGGTTGTGAATAGTGAACCAATGAAAATCATGACATGTTTGTGACCAAACAGTTCGGCTCCACTGCTTTACTAACTTTCTCGGTCAGCTAACTTTTAGCGGGTTGATCTTGTATCATTTCGAACAAGGGAAATTCATTCACGCTCGGCTCTATCAACGAATTACCCATGTAGACGAGACTTACCCAATGACGTAGCCGAATATGCCCAATTCGCTGATCACTTCCTTCAATTCGGCCTTTTCATGCCCAGGTCGGACCACGTAGTTCATGGTTTTGGGCGGGAGGATTCGATCCATGAGGATGTATGCGTTCCGCTCCTCACTGTCCTTGATGCTCTCCAGGAACGGAGGGATGTCATCGCCATAGGTATTGTTACCACCGCCTTCACGTTGGGGCTTGAGCACGAATCGCTCGGGGTTCTTCATGGCCATGGCCACAGACTTGTCGCCTTCTTCACCCTTAAATTGTAAAAAAAAAAACTTTGGTCAACAGGGCTGCCACATTTTTGCGTGTTTTTTTTCCTTTCAAAAGTTCACACTTTCAGTTTGTCTTGAGGGATTTTACATATCATACTGAGCTATTTTGAAATCATACAAGTGCGTATAAGACAAGCAATTGACTTTGGGATATTAAAATTCTACATTTATAGTCTGGGCTTTTGGTTTTAGATGTAATGGGGGCAATGTTGGAGTTAAAACTAATGGAAACGGGATCTTTAATTCATTTAGAACTCGGAAGTGGTTAAATAGATCATTAACTATTTTCTATTCCGCTCAATGACCTTCGGGTCAACCCTTTAAATACTCCACTCGTAGATAATGGAGGAAAAGATATTGAGCAGGTCTCATCTATGTGAGATCTAGGCGTAGTCCTCCAAAATAATGGAAAGTTCGATGAGCATATCCAGTTGAAGGTGGGTAAAGCTTTTCAAATGTGTGGCTTGATGTATCGCACGTTGAAGTCCAGAGACAGCATCACGATGCTAACTCTGTACAAGTCGATTGTTCAGCCACATCTTGAATATGCTTCACCTATTTGGGCTCCAATATGTTCAGCAGGTTTGCAAAAGGTCGAACATGTGCAAAGCTGTTTTACTAGGAACATCACAGGGATGAGAGAGCTCTCGTATTGGGAGAGACTAAAAAAGTTGGGACTGTACAGTGTTCAGAGAAGGTACGAAAGGTATCTGATACAGTACGTCTTCAAAAGCATCCATGAGCTTTGTCCCAACCCAGGATTAGGGTCAATTGTAGTGACCGTAGAGGCTTAATGTGCGTTTTGAGAGCACCTTCAAGCCCTCGAGAATCCAGGCTAATTCGAACAATGAAGTCCAATTCTCTTCTTTCTCGGGCTCCTTATATATTCAAGGACTAGCTCGGTCTGCCAACTCAAATCTGTTGGTAGACCAAATATCATACAAAGATTGAAAGGTATTAAAATTAAATAGACGAATCATAACCTTTCATTTTAATAGTACCGGGGATTACATTCCCTGTAGCGGTTAGAAAAGCCCGTGAAAAACCAAACCAAAAAAAAAAAAATATTTAAGTCCTCATAACCAAGTGTGCTTCTGCTTTCCATAGAAAATGCAGTTTTGCAAATGTTTTCTTTTCATCTGAGTTAGAAATCCATAACAAAATATTTATCACAGCTGTTACTTATGATTTGGCGAGCTAGAAAATGCCAAGATGGGCTTGGGCATTTCCCTTGAAACTTGCTAAGGCTTTTTATCCACCGTGTTACCTTATGTAGTGAGCTTTGAGACGGCATAAGTTCTGACTCAGCCATTCCGTTGAGGTGAAACTTACAAGACAAAGCTGTTGCGACTTTGGGCCCGTCTCTTATGAAAATGAACCCAATGCATTAGCCCGCTTCCGAAAAGTCAATTCTTGACCTTAGCATCCACTTCCATATTCCAGAAACAAATTGTAGCACTTGCGTTGGCTAATCTCAGTTAATATTGCGAGAATTCTCCAAACATTGGGGGATCAACCTTTACTGGCCCCTCCTTTTCGTAACTGACTAAAATAACTCCCTTGAATGGTCTGAACCTTACCTTGTCCAAGGTGTAAAGACCGGTAAAAATGGACTTGATACTCTTGATCTTTTCCGGATCGTCACAGAATCTCTCCAAGGTCCCGGGGAGTGCCAACTCCTGTTGGACCTTTTTGGTGCCAGCCAAATGATAATGAATACTCGGCGATTTGATGGCCATAGAACGTTCCATCATCAAACGGGCATCCCACTCACGCTCACTCGGATATTGATCCGGAGAATAGCCACACCGGAAGTAGATCACAGCGATCTGGAATTGAAATTGGTCGTAGAAAAATCATGTTCACCCGGAGTCTTGGGATCGCGTTGGTTGGGCTCACCTCTTTACCATCGACAAAGAGTCTCTTCTGGTTATCAAGGTGACCTTCATTGGCGACCTCGGTTAAGGTCTTCCTTTCGACAAAGACATCAGGATTCATTTCTCGAATCTTGAATTCGTGGAACTTCTGATCACAAATATTGTAGGTCACATCCTCGACGATAAAAAGAATGACAGCCCTAGTAGTAAGGTGGATCAAGTTCTGGTTCCTGAACAAAGATCGATTTGGAACTCACTTGGGCTGGTTGTAGATTTTGTGGGCTTCCAACATGGCACCGGATAAACCAGACAAGGAGTTGTTCTCCGGGATGCGATCCAAAAGATCCTTGCGTCCAAGCTCTCCCAAAACAAACCTGAGAAGGACACCATTTTTGTCAACAAATCAATCGTTCAATAATGAATTTTACGTCTCTGATTGCCCGCCCACCACCCTTCTACCAATTAAAAGAATTAGAAAAAGCATTTGACCGTGTTTCTGGTTGCTTTTGGAAGAACATTTTGAGGTCAAGCAAAGGACAGGAGCACCATCAGGCGAGAAAAGGGAAATGTATACAGAAAAAGTCTTTCAAACACTCAAGACAATACACATGGCTCAGGAAAGATAAGCAGGAGATTTCGAAAAACTATACTAACTTATGGGCTTTATAGAGGTAAGAGGTGATTCCACCAAAACTTGAGGCAATGGAATTGAACTCAACCTGTTGAATCACGCCTTTGCCGCAGCACAAAAAGTAGTCAGATCTAAAGAGACCCAGGGAGACATTCTAGAAGGCAAAGAGAGAGAGAAAATAGGCACAAGAGCATGTTTTACTGTGGGTCTTGGAAGAAGCATCTTCACTGTTCGCTATGGCTTGCGTAAGACACAAGGAAAAAAACCAACACAATTGCCTCAAGATTCCAGATAGATGAAAAATGGAAAGGATATCGCGTTTGAATAAACACAAGCCCAAGCAATCTCCGAACGTGTCCTTGAGCTGTTCAGGTTGAAGCGGGATAAGCACGGTAGTCAATGCGACCCAAGCTGTTTAAATAAACACAACAACGGACATGCCTCTAACTGGAACCGCCCTTTCCCCCCCAATGTGGCATAGAGCTACAAAGTAAACAGAGAGACCAACCTATGGATGAGCCCGGACGCCGGTCCCAGCCAGCCAAACCCGGAGGCAATTGTGTTGATCTCAACTTGATGCCAACAGCAGAAGGCTGGCCCGTCACAAGGACCCACATTGAGCATAAGGTCAGACCTCAGCAGACCTAAGCTCAAGGGCTATAAAAAATTAATGAGTATTGAGTCATNTCAGCAGACCTAAGCTCAAGGGCTATAAAAAATTAATGAGTATTGAGTCATAATTGGGGGATGAGGGGGGGGGTTGTGTGTGTGCACATTATATGATCTGAGGGCTGTAGCCAGACAGATTTAGGGGGATTTCAGAAGATTTGAATGAGGTTGCGTGAGAAACAATGTCTTAAGCCCCGTAGTAGAATAATTTTGGGTGGTTTTTCCTTGCCACATACAATAATGGGGAAAATTTCTTCGTCCATATTGTTTTGCAATATTATTGTATCGGCCATTTTACTGAATATCCGTGCCATGAAGCTTAACCATTCTTTCTCACCACTCAACTTCAACAATATTTACTTCCAGTGTATGGGACGATGAAAAGAAAATAATGAGGACGTCACCACAATCTTTTGGGAGGTCACCGGGCTAATTTTCAAAACAGTGTAGGTAACCAAGAAACTAACTAAAACAATCAATATTATTGCACATAAACACGTATGTTCAAAAGTAAAAATGATGCAATGGGTGATGAACTATTTCTTTCAAGGGTAAATGAACGGGTACTATAGCTCAACCCTTTAACGCATAAGTATTAAGCCCTACAACTAAAAGTACAACAGACCTCCCAAAACTATGTGCAGGCGTCACCAGACGACAATTGTCGCTTAAAGGAATCAATCGCATGTTTCACAAACACATCAGCACCCGAACCAACCTGAGCCACGCCCTCTTGGGCGACCGTGTTGTAAATGTCCACCAGACGTCTCGTGAATTCATCCACTTTCACGGTTTGTGCCAAAGTGGCAATCAGAAACTCTCGGTCATGCGCCACTTTGTGCATCAGCTCATTCAAGATGGTCTGGAGCTGGCAGGCACGCTCAAATTCTCCCTTGGGAAAAGCCGAAGGCAACAGGAGAAAGGGTGCAAAGTGCAAAGCATCCCGATCAAAGGCGTCCTTGCGTCTCATACAGATACCTGGAACAATCGTGCTTTATCAATGAATTTGCCCTTATTGATCCAAATACAGGCATGGGTGGCAACTTACCGTGCATCAAGGCATAATCCTTGGCCTTTTCAGTGATCTCTTGGAGCACTTTAGGCTCCATGGGCAATGGCACACAAGAGTCCATCCTGTATCAATCTAATGGTGGGACTGAACGAGTGTTCGGTGTGACTTGTCTATGGCACAGATGCGTGGGATGTTTTGTCAAGCTTGTAAAGGTTACAGAGTTGTAATTGACACGAAGGTATAGTCAGGTGGCGAGGAAAGTCAGGTCAAATAGGCTTTAAAAAAATGGTCCAAAGTTCAATGGGGAGGACTCTAATCATTTGACACTCATTGATAGTGGCTTCACCACATCAGTAACGCGAGTGATTGAGTGAGTGAGTGTGTGATGATGACAAAACATGATGTTTGTTATGGGCGTTACGCAGCATGAAAATCCACTCTACATATGTAGCACTGAAAGCTGTCATTTCCAGAGACCATGAAGTAAAATCAGGGTTGCCAAAATATTGCTCATTGTTGCTGCCGCTTGAAAACACAATGTATAAGAAACAGTAAATGCATGAAAGAAAAAATTCGAAGAATTGGGAAGAAAGAAAAAGAGAAAAAAATCCAACCAGCCACCAAGCAGCAATATACCAAACATTGCATATGAGCACAGGGACAAGTTCAAGGTACATACATAAAGCTCTAGACACGGATAACTGACAAGTCAGACAGGAATAGAGGAAAGGGCATTGAATAATGAAATTAGTTCCATTGTTTTCTCTTGGTACCAACCAACTTTTTGAAGGACAAGACACTTGGAATCATACCCAGGGGAATCAAGTTCCACCAATCCATAGTCTACACAAAGAAAGTATTTGACCAAATGATCCCACTTTGCCAAATAGTTAAGCCAGTTATGCTGTCCTTTGAAGTGTTTATTAATGTTGGAAGAACTCTGGGATTTCTAGCTTTTTGACAGACTCACACCAGTCCAAACTGACCAAAGTCAATACTCCTGGTAAGTTCAAGATTGTGACGCAATCCTTAACAAGTGGCTCATTTCAAAATGCCTCCAAATGACATGCTTAATCATACATTTTTTCAACCTCAATATCTTGGGGGGGAGTTCCTTACTGAAAAAATCATCAAAAAGGAAATCTACATGTCTGTAAATCTAAGGGATAATATTGTGGAGAGGACCTAAATATTCCAGTTAAGTAGAAATTCCATGAAAATTAATCCCAGGCTTGTACCTGGGATTTGGTCCTGAACTGATGTTGCACCTTTGGGTCTGGATCACAGTAACTCCAGTTGCATTAGTTCCAGTTGCATCAACACAGAACTAGCCAAAGCTTTAGGCAATGTGACCATTATACCCAAAAACAAGAATGATTTATTGGATAATGATAAAAAGGGGAGATGGTTGAAGTGCAGTTGGTTAACATGCAACAGAGCTTTACTCAGCTTCATTGGTTCAATCCCATGACCACTGAATCCTTTGGCAATGGAATCTTTCAATATCAGGCTAAAACTTTTTATGTCAATGTGCCGTTCAAAACCCTGTGAAAGTTTTACAGCTCCTCTAATTCATTGAATGGCTTCATTTAAGTTAGGAAAAACATCCAAATTTCAATAAAAGGTCAAGCAGTTTCTCAAATATCTGAAACTGGCTCCATTTTTGTAGGAAAAACATGTGGCAACTCAGGGACGAGTCTGGCATTCTAAATGATTTGCTAATTGTTTTGGCAAAGTGGCATCATACTTTGGGCTCTGAAGTGGCAGCAACAATGAACAATATTTTGGCAACCCTGATTAGCGTTTGATGCAGCAACTGTTGAGTGGATTTTCATCCTGGGTAACGTCCATAGATGTTTGTGTACTTACTGTTCTGGCACACAAAGGACACAACACTAGCTCCGAGACTCCGTTGGGCAAGGTTGCCAAGAGACTGGATATATGAGTTCCGTTGGAAAAAAGTGGTTTTATAATCGAAAAAAAAAGTCATTTAATAACAACGTCCAGGGTTTGTGAGGGACCTCATAAACCGAAAAATAACCATTCATCAGGTTCTTTTCGCATGAAACAGAGGATTGATGCATTTCATGACGACAGAAGGCGTCAAATCAATTTACACAACCTCTTTTCAATCTGTTCCTCTCCGAGACTCTCTGATGGAGTCGGAGGATTATTGAGTCCATTCTTCTCGTCGACTTTCTTCTACGTGCAGTTCCTTCGAAAGTTAACAAATCATATTTTAAAAAAAGAAGTATAGTTTCCTGCAGAAGACATTTTGCTACTGGCGATAATGCAGCTTGTAATGGATCCATTTTGACTAATCTCATGTGCCATTCTATCCAAAACAGTAGAGAAAAGAAATTCCTAGGAAATGGATTGAAGAATAGCTATTTATTCAAAGGCAGATGCCTTCTTTAGATGAAGTTTATAAAAATGAGGCTTGAAAAAAGTCAAAATGTGCAAGTCACGTTAGACGAATTTGCCTTTTCATGTAACAACTTTACAGATAAGAATGAGGACTTGCCCGAGCTTCTCTTTAAACAAAAAGACGTAGAAAGGCAAACAAGTTTAATGTTGACCATGTCAACTTTTGGGAATCCAAACTTGAAAAATTACTCAAACAGAGTGAGGGCCCCTGAAGACACACATTTCTTTTGTGAAAACATGTTTTCAAGGTGTAACCGTGGCTAAAACAGTTAGAGCCCAAGTTTTGAATCTGCTATCCTTTCACTAGTGACTGGAAGCTTATTTTCAACCCGCTCGTGAAAAGGCAGCCATAAAAGTTTCTAACAGTGGTGGTTAGTTTCCTTTGTATTACGGAGAGTCGAGATGCTATCCATGAAAACAAGTTTTCATAAAAGAAAAAAGCTGAGTGCAAGGATCCTCTTCATTCAGAAATGCTTCAAATAGAGTCACCCATAGGAGACTGAAAGAGTCACGCACAATGACATTGAAATGCCAAATTATTTGGCCTGGTTATACAATCAACCAATTTTAAGATCGTATTTTCGTTCAACAATATTTTCCTTCCAATTCCATTTCACCTCAAATCAAAGGTGAAAGACTGCCTTTTTTACAGAGCGACTAACACCTTCAGATGATTGTTGCACTAATTCGAGAAAAGCTGTTGGCATGCGAAGTTTGGACCAAAGTAACTCTTGTGACCTTTTCCCTCTTAATTTGATTTAGCTGGCGTGCAAAAGTCTTCAATTTTGTCCAATAAGAATTATGAATAATTTTCAAGGTATTTTTACAGTAATCCCAAGTAGGGTGAACTAAAACTGATATAAATAAAAACTGGTACATTTGCAATTTTCATTCATCTTTCTGTTGTTATACGTAATATTGGATCCATCAACAAACTATATTGAGCAGATACGGCAAGGCCTTGAATATTGGGTTGAGCAGAAATTTTGTTCAACAAGTGGTGAAATTCTCACGTAAAACCAAATTGTGGCAGTTTTTTTCCATATCATGTTTGAGGGCAATGAATTAAACAATGAAGAAGCTCGACAAGCAAGTGGGTAGGTAGGACTTTGCCTTTTCCAAGGAATGACGGCCAATCGTTCAATTCGAATGCTTTACTTCAACTCTCTTAACAACTTAGAACTAGGAAATAAGTGTGGCCAAAATGACAAGTTGTCCTTTTTAAATATCGTAGATTTGGGAAAGCCGGCAAGAACAGACTTCATTGTCTTCAGTAACTTGAATTCACAAGGGCTTGAAAGCCACCATAATGCCGAAGGAAACCGAAACCAATCCAGTAAAATGGTCCCCTTTTACCACAAGTCTCTGCTCTTGAGACTAACGGGCCCGAACTGGCTCAATATTAGTTTTGCAACTAGTGATCCTGAATGTAGGCACTGGACAGAGCTTGACCGTCTCTTTCGTTCCGGGCCTTTACGTTACAATTCGAGTGCGTAATCCACTATAAATTAAGACTTATTTGCGCTCCGTCAAAATGGCTCTTTAAGGGAGGTGTGTAGCAATCCCCCTTTTTCGATCATTGACTATTCAAGGCTTCAATTTCAACTTGCCATACATCACGTGGTATAGACCAACTACGAATGACTTTATGCCATTATTTGCTGTTGATGTGGGAAGGGGAGTGGCCCAGGAACTCCACCAAACTAAAAGTGAATGAGTAATGTTGGTGCAATAGCTTGTCAACCTTCTTCCTACAATCATAAATGAGCACCTCGCGAGAAAGATCGAAATGAACGAAATGACATGACAAACCTGAAACCAGAAATACACTGTAGTGCAAAAGTTGCTTTATAACATACAATGCATACCAACCAAAGATATTGAAAAGAGCTACAGTACATCAAGCAAATTGTTACAAACCTATTCCACTTTGAAATATGATCTAAAAACCCCCCGGCACGATTTTCTGTGTTAGGGTGGGTGCACGTACTCACGTACTGCAGTGGAATTGCAGAACGTAGGAAATTGGTTTCGTTGTTTCTTCAATGGTGCGTGCTTCTTCGGGGATTTGGCAAGTTACAGCCCGCAAATAAATCAAAAACCGCATTACTTGCGCTGAACTGTGTTGTTTGTTCATTGTAAACATTAGTCAAGTTATTTCTAATCTTGAAATGGTGTGAACTAGTGTGAACCAATCTCAAGCAGATTGAGCACCATACGCGTAGCTTATCTTCTCGCGATCTTCTTCGATGCGTTTCCTCTAGATCGGCCTTACATGGGACAACGTCCAGGTATACTATTCAAATCAAAAGATGTTTTCCCAAGAGAATGGACCGCGCCATTTGTAAATGTCAATCTATTATTTTGTGGTCGTGTACACTTGCGTACTGTTTGCAGTGGTTGAATATGTGTCCGACACAAATGGACATCATTTGGTCAAAATCGTCGTATGCTAAGGCGGTTGTCATTCGTATTCTTAAAATGTCAACATCAGTTGGCTCTCGTAACAGAGTGGAACTTTGACAAAAGTAGATCAACATTGCTTCTGATTTTAATGCCACTCTCATACGTGGGTTGTTGGACTTTATGCGTCATTAGATTTTGGTTCAGCTAGAGCCTGGTTGTGATCAAATGAAGTTTTGGAGTCTAATATTGACCCAAAATGAGACCACATATTGGGATTACATCTGTTAGAAAATGGTTCTTCTTAAGTTGGCCCCCAGGTAACTTTAGAAGGTATGAATAGGATGGATAAGGGTTAGAAAGGCCGCTTATACATACGTATACAGATTTAATTGACACAGGTATTAGAGGTGGCTGCTTTTCTTCTGTAGGACCACGTGGTGATTCTTATTTGAATACATCTAGTGTCATCTAGCTCGTTGAGGGTCTGCAGTCTTATAACAGTCTTCAATGGTATTCATGGGTGACCAGGTTTTGGTATTGCAGATCAGATGCTGGCGAAAGCAAATTTCAATGCAACAAGTTGAGCAACTTCCTGGCATTTTTAAAGGCGTTTTTTTTAGCATGGGATACTGCACAGTCTTGAAATCTCTGGATTTTGATCACCGATTGCTAGATTTGCTTCAAAGTGGTGTTGAGAAATTTGATTTCCCACCAATGAGCTTTTTCCGACCCAAATTTCTGCCACTTTCAGCCTTTTGAATCGTCATTCCTAGCCAGGCAACCAGATTGGAAACGTCAACTTTTTTGGCATCAAACAATACTGTAACTTCCGTACTACGCTAAGACCTGACCAAGTTTAAACCAATTAGTTTGCAAAATGTCATTGTAGTGGTTGCTCCTGAAACCGATAGGAGGACAGATGTATGAAACGGCTACTTCACCACCAATAACGATGAATGTTTGATATCTTCAGGCATAATGAATGTGATAAAATGACGAATGTGTGTGATAATCCAATACTCTTTTACGAATCCCCAAAGCGACGTTAATGGGACCATTCGAGAGGGGAGATTGAAGATGGGGAAGGAGGGTGAATGGGTGGGTGAAGACTTTATTGGATGACTCATCTCCTCGGGCATCACATCTTCTGCCTTTGGCGGCGTCTGGACCCCAAGGGTCTGTGCTCCCCTCGCTCGTTTCCAAACAAATCAGACAGAAAATAACCTTTCACCCTTGCCTTTGTTTTTCTTTCAAATGAGAGTTGCATCGTTTACCAGAGGCAAGATTGACTACAAGACATGAGCGAAGTTTATGTGGCGCTTTCGAGGGGCGTAGGATCCCACCTCTGTTTCAAATTGGTGGTAGGCGCGCGGGAAACTGGCCAAACCTGGCAAACCTGAAGCTCTTCTGCACATGTGTGTGTATGTATGTATGTATGTATGTATGTATGTATGTATGTATGTATGTATGTATGTATGTATGTATGTATGTATGTATGTATGTATGTATGTATGTATACAGAACGTACAGAAACAACACTCCGAAGTGAACTATCAGCTGGGTTTCGGGTTTAGTTGGTGATGGGGGCAAAGAAAATTACCAAGGCCTCCTTCTCCTCCTCCTCCTCCATAGATAGACTCTCTCTCTATCTCTCTCTATCTCCCCTGCTTCTGTCTTCCGTCCCGTCGTTCTCCAGGCTTAGATTGTCAAGCCTAACATCATTCATAGCGGTGGACGGTTCTTGGTCGAATGGATACATGTACTCCGTATACAAAGACATACGAACGAACGTAGTCGTACCCTATGTACATGCCTCCTCCTCCTCCTGCTCCTCCTCTTTCTCCTATGGCTTAGGTACTCTTTGAGCTGAGCTCAGCAACAATGGTGGGAGAAGTTCAGACGGTTGGCGGTTGGCTGTGGTTTTGATATCTTGGAAGGGGCCAAATGAGGCCGCCAACAACAGAGAGACTGGTCTGCTTGGTCTGAGTCACCCGAGTGATCATCACTCATCAGTTCAACGCTGTTCAGGTTCAGTGTTGGATGGAAGGATATCCGTTGCGTTGCTCGGGAGTTGTTGGAGGAGGAGGTCATCTTCCCATTCTTCATCATCGCCCACTGTCCTGGTACTCTAACAACCAAGTGCCAGTGTGTCGTCTGGTTTTCTCACTTGCCAGGTTTGGTAGAGGGTGAAGTACGTAGTTTTGGTTGGAAATTTCTCCCGATTTTCTTCAAGACTCGGAACCTATCCATTGCCTACTCCGGGGCATTGAGCACATCTGTTCTCTGTGGTGCACAAGTTGCAGAGGTAAATTTCTTTTTTTTTCTTCTGCTCCCCCCCTGTCTTCCTAACCAAGGACCAACTTGGAGGTCTTTATTCCAGTTGAGCCTCATTTCAATGAGTTATTGGCCCTTAAATGACAGGAGTTGGAAAATACGTTCAGATTCGTAGCCCAAATATGAGCTGTATTTCCACAACCCTGTCTTGTTTATTCGTAACTTTGGGCTGGATTGTTTCTCGTGTTAGTTTGAAGGGCGACTTCCCGCTCCAAGTGTGATGTGTTGTGCCAAAGATGGAGTGCTGCATGTTGTGGAAGTGCGGTAGAGAAGCTGTCATAAGTGACAAAATGTGGAAAAATAAGCAAGAAAGCCAACTGGCTCAACCAAGTGAACGTGAACCGAGAAGAAAAGAGAGATTTCCCATCTCCTTCCTCTTGGGTTGGTCCCCTTCTCGGGTTCTCCCCCTGGTTGTTCCCGAAAGCCAAAAGCGAGGCTCCTCCTTCTCCTCCTTCTCCTCTGGGTTCTGCTTGCTTGCAAGATGATATTGCTGAGGTTGGTTCAGCCAAGGAGAAGGAGACGAAGAGGAGGCAATTCACTTCATCCCAGCAGGCGAGGCCGACCTCGAGCCAAATCCCATCCAGCCTCCACGCGATCCAGCCTCCACGTGAGCAATTGAAGAGAGAGAAGAAGAAGAAGAAGAAGATGATGATGATGATCAGTCAGTGGGTTCCACGGGATCCACCGTGGCGACTTGCACGGGCATTACAAATCCAAGGTCCATGAAATGAAATTCGAGTTTGAAATCGATGTTCCCTAGTAGTGAGAGAGAGAGAAAGAGGGTCGAGGATCATCCGAGTGAGTGCAGGACGAGAGATGGTTTTGGCTCTTGATCATCCAAAGGCGAATATGGTCACTACTCGGAAATTAAGCTCCCGCGCAGGCAGAGAGAGGTGCTTGCCTTTTACTTCAATTCTCTGAACGTTTTTGCTCTGGAACACGCGAGGAGAAGACGGGAGAAGACGAAGAGGAACAAGATGATGTAGAACTGGTCTTGGAAATGGAACAACCAGTCAGTACCCAGCCAACTCCGCTCCCGAGAACGTTCCAAGAAAGAAGGAGAGAAGAAAAAAAGTCGACGACGATTTTTCTCGCTCTCCGTGTTCTGTCGTGGCCACGGGTGTGAATATCCTGCTTGCTTCACTCGTCTCCGTGTGCCTTCGCGGAGTGAACCATCGTATACATACAGGGACTAGTAGTGTAAGTGTGTGTGGGGGGGTGATGTGAAGGCTTGAAAAAACATTGCCCGACTGATGAACGAAAAAAGAGTCACCAACACCGAAGAAGAAGAGCGATCACCGATAGACAACCTCGAGTTTTTGCTCGTCCTGATACGGCTCTCGTTTCGGAGTGGATAATCCACAAAAGGTAAGAAACGCGTTCCCCATCTGTGTTCTTTTCCTCGATCAGTGTCTATTAAAATTGCATAAGGCAGCTTACTATAATACCTTTCATACATGGAATTTTAAATTCCTCCCCCGTCTCATTGCTCCGGACCATCTCTCGCTCTCCGACTCGGAGAAATGAAGTCCTGAAAAGTTAACAGTGGGATAAATAATTGCGGGAAAGGAGAGAGAAAGAAAGTCCCATTTCCTCTGGGGAAATTTCCACCCACCAAAGAACCTCGACATCGACGACGACGACGACTTTCCATGGCCGACACGCCGCACTCTGAAGCAAGCAAATTTATCAAGTAATCTTGTTCAATATCCAATAACTCTGGCTAAGGACACGGAAATGACGGTGAGGAGCCCACTTCTAAGACTTCAGCGTCTAGTCCACCGTCAACCTCCTCAATGGGAAGCTACGAGACATACGTACATACGTACATGCGTAGCTTCCAGAGGCTCCTGACGAGTTGGATAATGATCAAAGCCAGCTCGAGATCTTGCTGGGGGTGTTAGAGACGTTGGTGGAGAAGGCAATGGTAGGGCTGGTGGTGCTGATTGGGGTATCATCCAACTTTGCCCCAAGGAGGAGGAGGGCTCCAAGTGGAGAATGTGTCGGAAAGAAGAAAAACTTTCCTTATCAACGCCACAGACCCATGGCCGCTCCAAATCCCCCCTTTTATCTTTGATCACGGTCGACCGCAGTAAGAAACTCCTATAACCAAGTTCCACCGAGTATTTTAGACAAACCAGTCTTTGTTGCAAGAAAGTGCATCATCCTCTACGTTTGTAGTTGCGTTTCCAACTTGTGAAACTTGCCAATGTCCTCAAAGCTCCCCTTGCTCCTCGTCATGAAGGCAGGCGCCCTGAGCTTACTTAGGCTCTCAATGCGTGCAAAGAGACACTCCTTGGAGATTTCCTGACTCTTGATCGATTCCTGCAGCTCATACCATCCAGAAATCCCTCCCTGTCTGAAGTCGAAACCAAACCTTTTTGATATGAGGTTCCTTTGGCCAAGAAATGAACTCAGACTGGCTCTGGATGAAGAAGAAGAAAACTTTCAAATGACAAACAGGGTCAATTTGTAGCCGTTTCTCGGGAGTTGGAACACGATTCCCCGGCAACGCAGGCAAACCACCCAAGTCTGTTGTTATTAGTAGTTCTTTCCGAGTATGACAGTGTCGGAAATTGTGCTGTGTTTGTTGACTTGGCCAGGGTCATTAGTAATTGGGTTAGTGATTATTTTGTGTTTGCATCCGCCTCATCCTCCTGGCAGAAAAGGAGGTAGGCTTTTCCCCCCTCACTAATAACCTGATATTCTGTGAAACACATCATTAGGAGCACATCAAAGATAGCATGGAGCCAAGCACAGCCACAACGGCTCCGACACCGCCAAGCTTGTCAGAGCCTTTGCTGGTAACATTGCGTCAGATCACATCCCAGCCATTAGTGCATCCAGCATTAAGCATCGAGCATTGAGCATTGCTCGAGAATCGGAATATTCTTGACCCATTTCAAGTCAGCCTTAAGTAGCCGATAATGGTCGGTCATGGTTGGCGGTGCCAAGTTTTGATTTTCTCGGCCAAGACCACCACCGTCGCCCAATGAGTGAGTGAGTGAGTGAGTGAGTGAGAAAATGCTCGAGAAGTCTCGGTCCTATGATGATGGTTATGGTATTCCTTGGATTCTTTTCCACCAATCCCCCACTAAGCTGCTGTGAAGAGGGACTCTGGACAGCGAAACAATTAATAATTCATGGATCCAATGCGCCATCACTCGACCATGAAGGCCCGAAACATGGGCAGATTTTGGCCTCAGATTGGGGATTGGATTCAAACCCAGGGAAGACGACAATTATGGGTTGAAACCATGAAACGGCCAATTTGGAAGCGTTTCTCCTCTTTTTTTTTCTTTGCCAGGCCAGGAAGATTTATCGGGCCAGTTTAATGACAAATGAAAATGTTTGGGTAGAGTGGAGTGGTTGGTTTGGTAAAAAAAAATACCAAACTCGATTCAAACTCCCATTTTCCCATTTCCGGCAGAGTTTGAGAGAGAAATCGAGTGGAACTTTGGGTCGATTCGTTTTCAGATCATTCGAAAACATCTCGTCTGGGATATTGGTACCCCGATGGGTCAGTCAACCAGTCACATTGGACTTACTTTTTTTGCGCCAACTCACCCTAGTCAGTTCAAAGTGAAATTGACCAGAGAGATCGGTTGCGGCTTTTGATCCTGTCCTCAAAGTTGACCCATTATGCTTGGCTGATTGAAATGAGAGCGAGATGGATGGCATCTCAATGTGATTTTGCAATTTGGAACCTGTCGTCAGTGGCACTTGTGACAGGTTCCAAATAACAGCATCAACAAAGCGCTAGACGAGTTGGAACGAGGGGAACTTACCACTCGGCCGATGAAATTCTCCTATTCACTCTCTCGTTCTCTCTGGCATTCTTGTGACCTTTGCATTGATCCAAAAATAGCCTCCCCCAAAGGCTTCTACTTTCTCAAGCTCATTCGCTCCTCGAGAAACTTCCAATCCGAAGACGACCCCGACTAGGGTTATTTTCTGACATATGGTTTTAATTACCATCCATGAACTTTTGGGCGGGTTACCTAGCTTTACTTACTCGTGGATGGAATGGAGAACAAGAATTCGAGCGTTTCCATCCTGAAGCTTTTCACCCGACGACAATTTCTAGCAGGGACTCGAAATTGGGAGGGAGAGTGAAGTGGAACTCTCAAGGGATTACAAAGCAACAAGAGCCGACGTCGCGGACGATGAAAACGAGAATTCCGACAGTTCCTCCGTGTTAAAAACAAAAAAAGAAAGAGGTTGCCACATGGTATCCTCGGACCAAAGACCATTTGGGATTCATGGCTAGAGAGGCTCTGCCTAGAAGCAATGAGAGAAACCCATATCAATCAAGATCTGGTTCTGCCGGCAAACGGAGGGAGGAAAGAACAATTGGTGTTGTTATTGTTCCATATATCTTAGGATTTGCCCGCATCTCTCCATTCAGTCCAAACGTGCCCTTGGACGAGGACGAGTAGTGCGTTAAGCTCGGCAGGCAAGTTCAAGTTCTTGTATACTTTCTGAGTGATTTCAGGCGAGGGGTTCCAAAGTAAATGTCGGGTCTCACCGCCTGGTCCACAATCCTCCTCGCCACTCCTCTTTGGGCTGACAGAAGTTTGATAAAAAGAGAGCCAAGCGAAGTTCAAAAATCTCTTTGAAGGCTTCCAATGTGAGTGACGACGCTCTTTCGTTTTTCCCTTTGCATTTTTGGAGCCCCAAAAGAGTCTTGTGCCATTTCCTTCACTCTTCTGCTCTGCTCTGCTCTCTTCTCCTCCTCCTTCTTTCCTCCTCCATCTTTGGAACAAGAGCATCCAGAGTCCCTTTTGGTCCCCCAGTCATCCCTATATCTGTGCGTCTAGTTAGAAGGGCAGTAAAATGCAGCCATTCACGGATATTCATCCAGTCCAAGATCGGTTTAGCAGCTTTCCAACCTTGCCAAGCCATGGAAAGGATAATTACGAGGGGAAACGAAACTACGTACTAGTGGTATCCTTGTGTTTTTTGCTCCGGGGATTCTCTTCATTTTTCTAAGAGTGGATCCCTACCAGGTCCGTAAAACAGATTGCAAATCTACCTCTCCGAGAAAATCTGATCCCCTATATCAGTGGACCAGTTTTTGGGGACATGTATACCCACCACCCGTGGAAGAAGGAACAAAGATATACGTATATCAAGAGACACATCAGAGCCAGGCCATTGGGGGCTCCAAGTGGAAAGCCGGCCAGCCAATATCACAGTAGTGAACGTACATACATACGAGTGCGTACGTACGGACGTCGATGGTGGTGGCTTTGAACCCGTCGAGCATTTGGAGAGAAAATCGAGTCAGCAATTACCACGAATGCACGGTTTGCTCAGGCCAATTCCACGGACTCGTTGAGACCACCACCGCCCGAAAACACGAACACGACGGAAGGGGGAATGGATCCTCTGTGTGCTGAACTATGGTCGCCCTTAAAGTGCCGGAATATTGGCAAAAGACGGCAGGACACACACGAGTCGTCATCATATCTCTCGACGACCCATTGACATTCCCGTTGCCAGGTTCTTGCATACTATTTGGAGCCTCCAATCTGGCTGCGGGTTTCTTGCGCCAGCCTTGATGCCAAGATGTCAACCCCGGACGACAAAGGTTAAAGCATATCTAGCCCACTGACTGAGAAGTCTGTCCCACCGAGTGGGGCACGCTGTTCCGGTGTGACAAAAGGATGAGATATGATTATCTGGGCTGAGCAATGGCTGTACACAGATGGAGCGAGCAAGACAGAACGAGAACGAGCCGGATTTTGGCCTTCTTGTGTGGACATATTATGTTTTTCCGGGCTCAAGGTGCTTCTGGCATATTGGAACAAGTTGCTTGGAAAGGAGAACGACAGGTCTCGAGCGCGAGAGAAATGAAAATGGTGCCTTCTCGTACTTATACGGTACAGTAGTGAATGGACATGCACGATAATGAAACGCTCGTTATGCTATTTATGTGGCACATCAAATATGCATACTTAATGGTAGGAAAATTGCCGATGAAGACAGTCACAAAAGATGTGTGCCTGTCACAATTGGATAATTTGTGGAGCGTACATGGGAAAGGCAAAAGTTTGAACTGCAACTGGGTTCGACTTTTGACAACGCCCTTTTTTCCCCGAACGGCAAACTTTAGTTCCGTGGTTTGTTTCACTCGTTATAGGCGAATACTATGTAGACCCATGACTGGGGAGCGGTGGCTCAAATTTACTAAATCCGTCCAAGCATCGATTTTTTGGGGAAAGGCCAAACTTTCTCTCCACTCACATTTGTTCCTACTCCAGCTGAAAATTCGAAATGATAAAAGACCATAGTGGATGTAGTAATTACCAAGTTGGTTAACGAGGGCTCCATGATGCGGCAGAACGGGATACCATTGTTGAAGTTCCTTTTGGAACAAAGTTAGATGTTGCGCTTGCTACATCAATCTGGAGCTGACAAAGACTCACAAACTGAGTCAAACCTTGTTTCCTTTGTTCACTTAACTCCTAACTACCTTCAGGGTTGCCTTGACGCCATCAGCCCACTCACCAGGTTACTCGGACCCATCTCTAACAAGAGCCCAAAAATATAACAAATATGAACGTTTTTGTTCTACATAACACTACCACACAAATCTCGAGGTTTTGTTGGTGGCGTTCAACTCGAGTGGTTTTGGTAGTGGGGAGATTCGACCTTGACGAAAGCTCAGATTCTTCAAGCATCCCCTGTGGTCCTTCCAAATCGAATGGGCACTGCTGAGTGACTTGCCATAAAAGATGTATTCCACCATATCGCAACCATAGCGGTTCTCCACCAAACCAAGCATGTTCTCGAACAAGAACTTTCGTAACTACGTCCATAATAAAGTACATAGTGGTGGCTATGCATCATTCCCTATTGATTCTCGTGGCAGTCATCTTGCTTAAGAGGGGATCTCAAGTGGAGCCAGGATGATCAGACGCTGATTCTGGGAACCCTGAGCTGCGATGAGGTGTCGGTTGATACGTGGCTCATCCTGAATATGCATTCCCTGCAGGTTCTTAAGTGGGTGAAGATGGAGGCTCTTTTGGGTTGCTTGCAAACAGGCGAGCTTGCCTCTGGAGAAACGGTGGCAAACGGTGTGGCCCTCCGCCTCAATTGTTTCCACTCGAATGGCCTCTCTGGGCCATTTTATCACCCAGATCTTCCTAAAAAGAGAAGGAAAAAAAGAGAAAACAAGAAGAGCCCCACCTCATCCTCCAATTGACCCAATTCTAATGGGTACACTATTCAACTTTCCTCGGAGATGTCTGAGCATGGTTGTAGGTACTTACACACAACGACTGACTTTTGCATGACACGCCTCACTCTGAAGGGGAGAGCTATTACCACTCAATATCTATTACACAACCCCTCAATAGTCATTGCGATGGGAACACAAATCGTTCATTTTCAAGCCTGGGAACACACTCAGGAAAACTCCCGGGACTCGAGCCAAGTTGGCCTTTTTCATTTGACAGGCACGAGCCCAAGCCAGTTTTCTCTCAGTGTGGCAGGCAGACTTTGGTTATTGGGAAATGGCATGTTGAAAGTATGGCTTGAAGATTATTGGTGTAGTTGTTCCATTCTTTCTGAGTGGCCGTGTTTAGGAAACCATAAAAAGGCCAGAAAAGGCTCCATCCAGCCAGCTCTCGCCTCTTTTAGGACTCGTCCAACCGGAGAGGTGGTGGTTTGGCTTGGACTTCCAGCCACAGGATGTTACACCGTTGGCACTTCTTGGTCTGTCTCATTGTGGTAAATATCGAGTGCCTTACAAAAACTCGAATGTGGATCGGAACCAGGAGGTTGGTTGCTTCTTGAGCTCGCTTCCTCCGTCGTCATATTGAACAAACAGAAATTGATCCGATTGAATGTCACGAGGGAAGGAAACCAAAAATACTCTTACCTACATATATCGACTTGCCTGTAGCCTTGAGGCAATGGTTTTCGAATAAGATCGTTCACTTTGCGGTGATCCTCACCAGAAGTGATCTTTTAGTCAGTCCCAGCTCAAAAAGTACGCGCACAGCAAGCATACAATGTACGTATGTGGCGTCGTCGATGGTGCTGACGAACGACAAAACCTGATCAAGTGGCAACCGAATGACACACATGGTGGCATACTCAACATACATTAATAATCATGCGTGGTATAAGGTTTTGGTATTGTTATGGGAAAAGGCAGAATGTCATGAATGGCCAGGAGCCCTCTCATCAGATTCTTCAAGGAGGCAATGAACGTTCGCTTAGACGTGGAGAGGCTCCTCGACGTCCTCTTCTATTATTCACTCATGCCCAGCGGGGAGCTTCATGCTGCACTTCAGATTGTTGAACTGACCTGACGCGGTCGGACTCGGGTGGTGAGGTGTGCGTCTGCTTTTGGCGTTGTGGGATGATGAATTGGATCAACAAATATCTGGGGGGGAGAAAAAAAAACACGGCTAGAGACGTCCAAGGGTGAAAACAAGTCGAGCCTTTTGACGGGAAGAAAATCCCGCTTGGTGGTAATAATCTGCGTTTGATTCAAACGCACCTGGCTTCGATTGGCGTTGGTCTGATCAAAGTCGTAAAATGAAGTCGTCTCAATGGTTCCGTTTCCTTTTATTGTTCCAGGTTTTTTGGGTGGGTTGGAGCGAGATGCCATTCGTTCGTTCAATTACTCTCCTCCTTGATCTTCTGGGCTCATAAACACTTGGCTAATGGTCGCCGAGCCCAATTTCCAATCGATCCACAGTCGTTCCAAAAGGACCACGACTGGACCAGCCAGACAGCGGGGGACGAAAATGGCTCAATTGCCTCGAACTCGACAAATGGCCTCATCGCCCTCTCAGAACAACAATCGACGGACCGGAATGTGGGAAGGAATGCTGTTTGTTCTGGTTCTCCTGCTCCAATCCACGCCCCACGATGCGGCCACGAGCTGCCCGTTGTTGCCCAATCCGTTCCCGTTCAGCAAAGACATGATTCTTCACGAGTTCAATGCCTCGACGGAGACCTTGTTCCTCGACCTGACGGACATTGTGTACAAGTTTTGCAACGACCAGATCTACAACGCGTCCTCCACGTTTGGACACTTCCAATTGGATCTGATTCAAACCCAACGGAAGAAGGTCAAAGACTGTCCCACAGACTTGATGCTAGCCTCTGATCGAAAGATGAGCCTCCAAGCGTCCGTGGATCTGGAGGCCAATAATGTGCTCACCATCTTTCAATACGTACAGGGGAGGTACTTTCTACGACTCAAGGCTTGTGAGACGGAGGGGCCACCCTGTGAAGTGGTGTCCTGCAGTCAGCCCCTGGATCTAGTCCCAGATGTGCCCCAGAACCTCAGGGTGTGTGAGAATGGGCCCGGGGAAGTGAGTGCATTCGACTTGCAAGATGTGTCCCAAGTGTTGGATTTTCACAGCTGTAGTGTGATGATCAGTGCGTTCGTGCCGCTCTGCACCGCCTATCAGAGCTATGCCAAGGCCAAGGTGTTCACCGTTGAGATTGACTCGCCGGGAGAGCACTGCGACTTGAGCATCTTCCTCGGTGACAAGCCCAAGGACAATACCACCATTGACGTGAACTTCTGCAATAAGTCCGACCACGATTTGTGTAACGCCACCATCATTGGCCGGCGAGTCCAATATGGCGTCCTCCGTCACCACCTCTACGACCTCTCTCGCAATTCCAGTTACTGCCTATTCTACCAACTGGACAACCCACATTGCCAGCCCAGAGGGGAGAGCAGCTCGATACCGTGCTTTTTTCACACCCAGAGCGTGTCCTGCAATCAACTGGAAGCGAGTCCCTGGTCCCTCGTGAATGAGCCCATGTTTATTGGTATCGTTACCCTCACGCTCCTCGTGTCCCTGGGTCTCTTGATGTGGACAGTGATTCAATGCTCGAAGAAAAAACCAGAGACACCCATTCAGCAGCCCATCAAGAAACCACCTCGCTCACTCACGGAGGACGATTTGGAACACATCTCACGCCTGCCCTCACAAGAGATAGTGCTCGTTTATTTCCCTGATACGAAACGATTCAAGGAGCTGAATCGCAAGTTCAGGAACTGGCTGGTGACGCTCGACGTGAACGATGTCAAGGATATCTATGACGAGAAGTGCTCGGAAGAGGTCTTGAAGGACCCCGAGAGTTGGGTAAGAAAAACCCTGGGTGGACCCGAGAAACGCATCATCCTGGTCTGCAGTCGGCTGGCCTACGAATGTCTCATCACCGTCAAGAAGGGCGTCGCCAGCCCCAAGTTCACCGAATCCGACCCACACTTTGGTCTGCTCACCCGATCCATCCAATATCTGGACCGCGAGATGAAGGGCAACTACCGCAATCTGATCTGTGTCCGCTACGAGGACCTCAAGATCTGCAACCGGCAATACAGCTCCGAGGCGTTCAACATCGTCCCCGGGACGGAGTACGTTTTACCTCAACACTTGGAGGACGTGTACAGATGGATCCATCCGAGGGACCCCAAACCCGAGAGCTGGTCCGAGACCCGCTATGAGGTCCAGGAGCTCCTCCTCTACATGAAGAAGTACCGACATCACGATGATAACATGTTTACAGTCACGTTCTCGGCCAATGGGACAGCAGCTCACTCTCCGAGTGACGAGAGTGCGGACTTGACGTGAGATGGAACGCACAGCCGGTTTCTGATCCCAAGACAGTATCCATGTACAAAAAGGACTTCAATCCATCCATTATTGAGTGTTCTCCTGATCGGTTTTTTTTCCTCGTCTTCCTCTCCTTCTACTCCTTCCTTCTCTCTGTCGCTCCTCTTTCTCTGTCTGTCACTTGTTCTGTGTCTCTTCTGGCTGCAATTGCCGAGAAACTTTCCGGATCCTGCTCGATTGAAAGTACTCCTCCACGCACTTACAAAAATTAGCTCGCCAACATTCCAAACTAGTTTGGGTCTGAGCGAGCCATTGTCTCATTTGCTCCATTCCCGTAGCTTGGGATTGGACGAGACATGCAGGTCTTGTCTCCGGGATCCCAAGTGGTTGTGGCACTCAAAAGCAGCAAAGGCTCCTTGTGCCAAAAAGACTCCCTCCCTATTCTCGTTTTGCTGCATCTCCAAAGTCATGATAATCTCAAACTCCTCCGACACTTTCAACAAAAAAAAGACGAAACTACCTAGATGGCTCTCAAGTCAGATCGAACTCGAGTCCCAACGTAGTAGAGCATTGACTCTCAATAAGATATTGTACACAAGTTTGTTTTTTCAAATGATTGTCAATCCACCTTTGTCCCGTAGCTTTTTCGTCTTTTTTCGTCTTGACCTTCACCCGCTCTTTGCCATTGATTCGTCTTGTTATTCATTCAGCGCCTACCCACTCATACTCTTTTTTGGTTTTCCTCACTTTTCCCGGGCCTGGTTTGGCCTGCTGGAAAGCAAAACAACACGACATGTTCCATCTGGAAAAATCATCAGTCATCCTCCCAACCTAGTGCTGTGTCCCGATTCTTGAATGTAAAAATGTTCAGTTAAAATCCTAGGGTTGTAGGCCAATTCTCCGTCGAAATACTCGACCACTCCTTCAAACTCAATCTTGTACTCATACCGTGTCAGTTGAAGAACAAGTCTAGTCATCAATGTCAGTGTCCAATGCTAGTCTAATCCATATGAATAGTTTAAATCCATCGGAAATACAATACAAGGCTAACACATACCTCTCTCTCTTGGCCACTCATACATATCATCATTCTGAGTTGGACGTTCGAATCATTTCGTTTCTTTTTCCTTTTTCCAGATTCCAAGATCGCCCCAAAGGAACAAGAGGAACATATATTCATTCACCAACCAATCCCGGCCAAAATAATGAAGAGGGCCGGGGAATGAGTACCAAGGCAAAGCCTGTAAAGACGATGATGGTGAATGCCTAATTCTCCCTTCCTCCTTCTTTCTTCTTTCTTTCTTCTTCCTTTTTCTTTCTCCTCACTCCTCTCTCTCCTCCGTCCCACTCGGCTCGTTTTTTTCTCCCCTTTGAGAGAGTGAGTGTCTTTCTCCCTCCACGCTTCTCCACGAGACTCCTTCCAACTGGCTCTCCTTGGAACACGCTCTACCCGCGTCCAGGGACACACACACACACACACAAAACATATCTCTCCCCCCCCTCCTCACTCTCGATTCTCCCTCGCCTGTCTCGAAGGATCGAGGATGGACAGTCAACACTTTCAGTCATGGCAATGGAATAGGAAAGCGCTTGGAACCCCCCTCCCCAGCTTGGGACAGGGGCAGCTGAGCTCGCTCTGAGTCACACTTTTTAGCTTGGTACCAGTGCTTTCTGGACCAATCCCAGTTCCTTGGTTGGGGAACACGACGAATAGTACGAACAGTCCGGAGAGAGAGAGGAGCGACATCATGCTATTTGGCACGCTCGGAAGGAGCCGACTTGGGGAAAAACGATTGCAAACATCTGCTGCTCGTATTGATGTGATCAATGTGTATTTGTCTTGAAAAAAAATGAAGGACAGTGGTGTGCAAGCATGATTCGGACTTCCCTCGGCCTATGTGGTTCCACGAGCACCGCATTGGGGGTCATCTGGCTAGTGGGACTAGCCGCCGCTTCCAATTCCACCCAATGGAACGAGTCTTCCACAAATTGTTTCGCATTGGCGAATGACATCACATGGCGAACCGAGGTCTTGGTTCACGACCCCGCGGCTGCCACTCTAGGCCTTAATCTGCCAGCCATGGGCCCTGACATTTTGGAGTGCCTTGAAAGCCAACAAAGCGACAATGTCTCGTATCTCATCCACCTGATGCACACATCCGAAGAGAGTTCGCCAGACAATCCTTCGGAGTTTCAGGCTCGGCAATTACAAAGCAGGAAGGTGTCTGTTCCTGACTTGATGTCATCCAGAAGCAAGAACGCTACCCAATATCACCTTTTCGAGCTGGTCTTTTGGCCTGGAATCTACCATCTCCGCTTCTGTTCCAATCAAGACCAAGGCGTAGAAGATAAAGACGAGGACAAAGACAGAGATGGAGACGAATACATCCAACTAATCGAGAGCCAAGATGGATGTGTGGAAGTCGGCACGGTCCTTCAAATTGATGAGGATCAATATTTGTTCTCCGACTGTGATAGTACCATGTCCAATGGTACCTCTGACAACAGCAACCCAGTGAAGTGGAATGACACGCGACAGAGCGATGGCATCAGTTTTGGTCTCCGCTTTAGGCCTTGCCTTTCATACGAGTCTTCCCTGACATCTGCTACAAACGAAATCCCCGAGGCCATGGCCGTCATCAAGGTCAAGACATCGTCGACGGGGGACTGTCAGACCAATGGCACGGTGATCCACACTCATCGTCAGGCTTTTTCCCGGTCGTCTAATGGAACGGGCGACGCCGTCGTATCGTTTGAACTACCGCAGGACTTGCCCAAAGACCAGTTCTATTGCCTCGAGGCCACCTTACCCCATCATCCCTTGTGTGCTAATCTCACGGGAAATCAGCCTCATATCTGTGGAATGCACTCACACATCATTTTCTTGGAATCGAGGTCAATGATAGCCCAGTACATACCTTTCTGCACTAGTCACTTCAGCTGCGGTTGGCTCTACATTGCGGTTGTGGGCATGGCCTTGTTCAGCTTGAGCTGTGTACTGGCCATCTGTTGTGTTTATCCCTGCTGTTGCCTTTGCTGTTGTCGACGGAGACGGCACAAGAAGTTTCCCGATCATCATCGAAATGAGACGATTCCGTTTGAGGGGCTCTGCCTCCACGACTCATCGGGGGTCAGTTTCCCACCCAAGAAGACGTGGGTCGAGCTACACTCGGAGTGGGACCGGCAGCCGCCCAAGAATCCGGGCAAGATCCTTTTGTTGTACTCGCCCGACACGAAACTTTTCAAAGACCTTCAGAACTCATTCAAAAGTTTCCTGGAGGAAGCATGCCACTGCAGCGTCCTGGATCTCTTTGATGAGGAACTCTTCCAGACCATTGCCTTCGACCCCGAGCTTTGGTTGTCGAACTTGCTCCACGATCCGGATTTCAAGATCGTGATCATTTGCAGTGAGGGCGCTTACAAACGTCAGCAGGCCTTACTCAAAGGCGAAGTGCTGAACATCCCTAGCAATACAACCATGGACGGGCTTTTTTCTGCCGGGATCAAATTCATTCAAGACAAACATGCCTACGACTACAATCGCTTGGCATTGGCTCGCTATGAGATGTTGTCGCTCTCGGGGCCGGAATTTCGTCTCCAGGAAATGGTGCCCAATCGGGAATTCCTGGTGCCCACCCAGCTTCACGAGCTGTTCTGTTGGATTCACGGCTACAATCCATTGGACCTCCTGGGCAAACCTTGGGATCGATATCACTTGGAGTTGCAACTCCTCCAAGACGATCTCAAGGCCGTTCGACGAGATGGTCGCCCTGTGGCCTACCAGTGACTCAAGGCCTCGGCCTGCCCTCGGCCTGCCCTCAGCTCTCCCCCATGTCGTTCTCAATCCTAACCACCCCCACCCACCCCCAAGATTCATTCTGACTCGCCGGTTTGATATTCTTAGTGAGAACGAGGCGCATTTACATTATTTGGACTTTTAACACGCTTACCGTATTGTGATCCCGTTGCTTTACCATCACCCATGAGACCAATCTGTGGGTGGAACACCATGAGTATACTCATCATCATCGTCATCACTTCTCTTAATTATTTTAATAATCTTATACCTATTTTTGTAGGTGTCTCATCTTGCCATGTAATAAATAAAGGAAACACAAGCATCCACACAGTTCGGTCGGGATGGAACCATGCGATTTAGTAGGTCATTTTATTGCTCGGGCAACCAACCCAAAAATACATTTACCCAGCCAGCCCTTGGCTTATCATCAAAGATCTCTTTTCTCGGGGTGTTCTCCCCTGCCAATCAGAAGGTCCATTGACCTACATTACGTAAATCTTCAGGATTCCATACGGATTACGGACCCCCTGGGAAGCGTTATCTCACAACTTCTCTTCATTTCCATTTTACGGAGCCTGGCATCCCCGATTGCTGATTGATCATTGAGAGTGGGGGGCTCACATTTGCTTTGTGGCAGTAATGTGGTTTGACGATGGTCTGTTCCCTCTGCTTCTCCATCATGTGTGCCCCAGATAAATGGATTAGGCCTGCCTTTGTTTTGCTTTTGCCCTTCCCCTGCGCATGAAATGATCCCCCCCAACCAAAGGCTTCACCTACAGCAAGCAGGTCGTTTTATTTCCATTTAATTTCTACAGTATTTCAAATGTGCTGCACATTGTCCCAATCGTAAGTGGACATCTCTTTGGTTTGATGGCTTTTTGGCCCATTACGGAGGAACGAGGTCATTCCCGAGGAAGAAGACACACGCTTGTCCACAAACTCCTCTGGATCCTCTTCTGGTGGAGGCGGCGGGGGGAATAGCTCCTCCGATGGACTCTCGGCCCGATGATCATCATCATCATTATCAACAATAACCACTTCATCCTCATTTTCGTTTTGATCCTTCAAAAGAGACAACCTCATCGTGCTCGGGGCTGAAACTTTGATTGGCTCTGAAATGGGCGAGAAGGTCCGGTCAAGTCTAATATACATAGGCTCATTCCATTTGGACCATCGTGTTCCACGATTCATACGCGGCTATTTGTAATCCAATTTCGGGAAGCCACACTTGAACTTTATTTGAGCCTTGATCGGCCATTTCAAGGCCAAATTTCCTTAAGAGAGAAAGAGAGAGAGAGGTCCATCAGTCGCAAACGCAACGAGAACCAGGGACTTTCCTTTGTCTGTCAAGTGAGATGGATTACCTCCGGCCTAATGGCCACTAGTAGGCAAGCTTGTACAGTTGTACACAAAAAAGGCCCCATTCCGTATTATGATAAAAACGCAGTTCCAGATTACAGTA
The DNA here is from genome assembly GCF_007210705.1 of Tigriopus californicus. NCBI lineage: Eukaryota > Metazoa > Arthropoda > Copepoda > Harpacticoida > Harpacticidae > Tigriopus > Tigriopus californicus. The sequence goes on along the minus strand of NC_081445.1, from coordinate 1,262,098 downwards.
GATAAGAGTTCATTGTCGTTGAGTTCAAAAGGTGGCTTGAGCCACGCCCAATCTAGGAAATAGTCGAAAGAGCGCCAACCTACGCATTATGGCCGGCCGGCCGGCCCCTTTTTTTCTACCAGTGGACCCCCTGTCCCGTGTTGGCCTTCATGGTCGACTGGAAATGGACATTAAAGGAACATCAAGGTCTACGTAAAGAGAGCTGCACAATCACAACAAAATGGCCGCCCCGACCTAATGGCTTCCCAGCATCGAGCTCCACCCGCGAAAGTTAACTCGACGCTTAAGATTTAGTTGGCAAGGGCATTCTCGTCCGACGGGATTATTTTCTATTTAAAGATCTTAAACACAAGCACATTCAACCTTTTGAAGTCGTCGAAGCTTTGATCAAGGTCGAAATCAATCCTGCTCGAAATTGAAACGGAGCCATTCAAGCTTACGTCAAAAAACGTCAATCGTTTGATTTGAAATAAATACAACTTTGCTTGACAAGCTACAATTCATGAAAGGCAAGGAAAAGATCTTTTCTGCACAAAGCTTGTAATCCGCTCTAAATGTCTAAATAACAAAAGTTATTGTTCATATTTTTTTTCTGTAGAGATTTTTTCAATGGAGCGCTTTTTGGAAGGTGGAAAGTAGGCATGCATTATTTGTTACAAAATGAGTGGACAAGGGTCGACAATTAAGATCGAATAACAGAGTACGCAAAAATGAGAACAATGACCGGATTCTTCGACTATTTTGTTTTCGAAAAATCGCTTCAAAAAACGTAATAGAAACTCTAGTAAAAATTTGTTGGGCATTGGGAATCAAAATTGCAAGTTGAGAGTTTCAGTCATTTTACATATATTTTGGCGAATTTTTAGAAAAACAATACAGCCATGCTTTCAAAATCAAAAACAAAAGGCACGCACGCTCTGCTTATTGGCAGACAGAAGTAAACAGGTGCTTCGCCACACCCTTGCTAGTCCCCCTTGGAATCCTCGGTTAACTGGGTTACTCTTTGCCAGAGGGGTCAAGATAGCCAAATTGGTCTCATCCTTCGTTCCAATGTAATGTGTAGAAAGACAAGCACTCTGGAAATTGCCCATCAAAAATGCCGGAAACACACAATTCGTGTGGGATTCGATCTGCCTTTGCTTTCAAAATCAGAACCCATCTCGCAGTCCAAAAATTCTCTTACAACACCAATCTGACGATTTCATTTACACCTGCAAGTCTCATGTCCTCCACACAGACCAGCCTGTCCTTTTCCCCAATGGCCTGCACATCATCAATCCAGACCTCAATCTTGTCATTCAATTGGCACTTGGGTTCAGCCCGGGATTTGCTGGCCTTAACATGGGCCAAGATCCCGAAAACTTGGCCGAGGCTGAGTGTCCCATCACCATGGGCCTTTTTTGATACAAATTGAATGCAAAAGGATGGTGTGCACGCCTTGGAAAGAGCAAGGCCGTGGGCGCAAACCATTCAAGTGACGAAAACTAGCAAAGATGTTGAGAGCGATCTTTGTAGAATAGGGCCTTGTGGCTAGGGGTTGCTTCTAATGTTTTTTTCAAAAAATTGGCTAAAATTGGCCTAATATCATGGGAGAAATTACAAAAGTATGATATAGTCTAAATAAGTAAATTAGGTACTGCTTTTGCTTTGCACATAGAACTTCTTCATTTGCGTGTGTAGCATCCTTTTTTATTGTGAGCGTATCTACAGATACGCAGGGAAAAAAGTGGTTCAAGATCGGATAAGGAAAACCAAATTCTAAAGTCATTTCTACTTCCTGAATCTTGTCGCCTATAAATCTGCATCGTGTTGGCCAAAGACCAACCCTAACACTAAAACAATCGCGGTAAAAACTATTGTCTGGGGTGAGAACACAGAAGTCATGAAGTAGTTGAAGTGTAAACAAGCACTTTTACATACATCAAGATATAGTTTGTTTCTCGCTAGACGTTTTTCAGGCTGAAAGGTTTGAGGTAAAGGCTTTAATGCCGATCACTTCTTTTTATTGATGATCCCCTTTTTGGTTGCAATTTTTACTTTGGCCAGCTATTTTGCAGAGATAACCTTTATCATGTTTCTAGCTTTCAAGGGCTCCTTCCTCAAGGGACATATTTAAGAAATTGATGGAAAAAGTGGGGGAAACAGAAATGTTTTCTGCAAGGCTCCCACATTCGCAACAACTTACTCCAACATTCACGGAACCTTTCTAACGACCCCAATCCGTCGCTGTTCAAGTTTGTGTTGGAAATTGGTCCTTAAATTGATCTACCTGTTCGTCCAGAACCAATGGATTTCAAGCTGAGACCAGGCCCAAGGTCCGGATTTCCATTTCTTAACACATGCGGCAAAGTGTAACCACCTGCATCTTGATACGAAACCGCAGCGGAATGTCGAGATGATGGAAGGGATGTATTCCAGTATTGAGCGGGCCTCGAGGGTCGGAACGCCGGCTGAATTATGGCCAAATTGGCATCAGATCGCGAAATTGGCGAGTTTTTCCTGCCAGGAAAGCAACGATGAAAGTTCCATTTTAAATATGCACAGGGCCAGAGGAAAAAAAAAATATCACCTTATTCGAGGGTCTTGAATTTGGTAGACATTCGCCTTGGAATGAGTGGAGTCATCATTGGGACCTGGGGCTTCATTTCCAGCGTGAAATTGCCAACCCAACCGTTCTAGAAGATCCATAAATGACTTGGGTTAACAAAACAATTGAGCTTATGGATTGGTTCCAATGCGCTCTTTACCCGCAGAGCAAGGGTCAGTTTTCATTCTGCGATACTGGTTGCTGATGTCACCAAAGTTAACAGGTTTCTTGGCATGTTTGGAGCAACACCAAGTCTTCATGAGGATTCCACAGGAGCATCCCATTATGAACAGACACACCAGACTCCCACCAATCAGGCCCATCATGAGCGGTGACCTCACAAGGTCATCCCAAATCTCCCGAAGGTTTCTCATCAGCCCTTGAGCCTTTCCAATCTCGGGAACAGTGCCATTATCTCCCGCATCGAACTCCATCTCATCCCACGAGGTTCTTGGGTCGGTCCAATCATGTTCCCCGGTTCCATTTCTCCCTGGACCTGCTTCAGTTCCATTCGATTGGATCAATGCCGCCACTATTGGTGGATCAAAGTCCTTGGTTCCATTTCCACCCTGACCTTCTTCAGTGTCATTCGATTGGATCAACGGTGCCGCAATTGAGGAATCATTCTGAGTCTCATTACGCTCAGATACACGGGAATAATCTCCAGCCACGATTCGGGCGTAATCTTGTATGGGAACATTGATTACTGGTTGCCTTCCCATTGGTCGCTTGAAAACAAGTCGCTTTCCCGGGGTGGTATGGGTGAATGTGGAAACATTCTGATTGTGATACTCAGGATCACTGCCAGCACTGATTGTTGTTGCAGCCTCTTTCAAGGCTGTAATAGTGGAACTGGACAAAGGTTGTCCGAAAACATGCGGATTTAGAAGCGAAATCACCAAGAGAGCAGCAATCATTGTTTCACCCACTTGAAGCATTTGTCGAGTGGTGGTAAGTCAAGCAAGTTTGGAGTTTGGAGTTGGAAAATTTGACACTCTCTTCGTCATTTAACGAGTCACTCGCCGCAATTTGCCAAAGAGGTGTGCGTCTAGGTATGTACTATACCTATATGTGAGTGTGTGTGTGTGTGTGTTTCTTCCAGTCTTGATAAGAAGAGCAGTTGGGACTGGAGGTGTATCTTTCTTTTATTTCAATGCCTTGGCCTCGTTTTTTGCAAGCATTACATACAAGGATTGGTAAGCAAAGCTTGCTTATTCAGGATCATCAACGATTCGCATTACTCGAAGTCTGGCAAGTTCGAAGCGGATTATGATTTGATTGACGCTGATTTGTTTTTGAGTCCATCTATTTTCATGTGCAGAGACGTTCTTCAGAGATTCCATTTGCCGACCTCTAGAATGGTGGACAACGTGCAGATGAGTCATAAGGAAAATATGTTTTCATCAGTACTTGAGTACAGGATTTTTGGTTCACCTTGTTAGGGTGACTGCTTCCATTTTGAGTCCCACAATTTTCTATATTCTCTCACATTAATTTGAGCCCGTAAGTTCGATCACCACAATGCAGTAAAAACCACAGCATTGGAGTACAGTGTGTTGCGCTATGAAACATTTTATTCATGGACTTCCTTAACGCTACTGGGAGGGGGATTTCCGACAGTTCAAAATGAAAGAGTAACATATCGTATTTAGCTATCAATTCGAAAGAATGTATGATCCACCAACGAATTAGAGTTCACATACAACCGAGAGTAGAGTGGTGGATGTTTTTTTCGGTTAACTATTATCTAATTGGTGTAATCTTAGAAACGATTTTGGTTTATCGAAAAGACAATCAGAAAAAGGAGTCAGACAATTCTCTGAATGATGATTAGACCTCGAAAAAGAAAGTTAAAACCTGAAACAAAAAACAAACTTTTAAATTGGTTTTGGCCTTTTGGTCGAACAAAATTTTTTGAGTCACACTTCCACTTTTTCCACTATTTTGTTGCCACTTAAGCTCTATACAATATTTGATCTACCAACGATTTGAATTGCTCAAATTCAACTCCCTTTTTAGTTTGGAAAAAGTCAGCAAAAAAAAGAGTTTGCAATTGAGCTACTACATCTCCCGTCATGGTTTTGATCCGACTCAAATCCAATTTGTGAACAAAAGCACTCTCAGCACGAAGCTCCAGGAGAGAGTCAATTGTTTATCATGATATCTGTATCAATTGAAGACGTAGCCCAATGTTGAACATTGCAAAAAGCTTTTTTTTATTTTTCGTGGACTCCATGTATAGCGTAGTAAATACAATTGTATGCTTTGATTTTGTAAGAAATTAAAAATGCAACAAAGAGGCTAAAATGGGCTAAAAATGACCTTTTCCCCCCATGTACCAATTCTTTTTGCATTGCTGCAACTTGTTTTTGCATACTTACACCCTTTTTGCACATTTTTAGAACCGTTTTCTCCACTTGAAAAAAGCAACGCTTTGTGCTAAAAAAAGGCAACTTTTTTTTCAAGTCTATGGAAAAATGAAGCTTAACAACATTTCGTTTAGTATTGAAGCGATCAAATAGAAAAAAGTCAAGGGTATCAAATGCCTAGTGGTCGAATAATCAACCCATGTTTTCCACAAACATCGCGAATTGGCTAGATAAGAGGCCATCCGACCGGACATCTCCCATAAGTCCGTTTTAGTGAGCAACCCGTTCAGTTAGAATTTCGTTGATTATGCCCACACACATAGGTATTTGATGTCCTTCAAGATGCCCGTGTTCGTCTGATATTTTGTACGCGTATAAATAGCTTTTCCTATTTCGAAGGACGAGGATTGTCTAACCTATGCTTACAACATCTTTAACAGACCGCAGGGCAATAATCTGACGTGAATTCACCACTTTGGAGGTACGTAAATAGATATCCGACATCTTCCCATTCACAAAGTTGCAATTGGTTCCCCAGAAGCTTCCTTGCGCACAATAAGTTTTTCATGGTCACATACAAAGTGATCCGAAAAGCTTCAATTTATGTCCACGAAGCAAATGTGAAACCTTCCTTGAACTTGATTCGGATAACAAGTTCTTTTACATGAACTTTCCAATCACAACACTTGTCTTAAAAAGCGTGTCAACGTGCCAAAAGCTATGTTTCCTAGGCAATCATGATCAGTTTTTCTCTCTCGTTTTACTCAGTGTTATATAACTTTATCATTTCAAGCCACTCAAAAAAAAAACAATGTGTACGAAAGAGCATTGGCGCAAAAGAAATGAAAGAGGGTCGAGATAATAAAATTAAGACAAGCAACAACCTGTAACACAGACAAAAAAGCATAGTGTCGAGTATGCACAAAATAACCAAAACTAATTGGCAAATATTATACATCGGGTGCTCTTAAGAGCAATTAAGTTCTGGAACACAAAAGGAATCTTCGATGGTCGAGTCACCAAGGATGTAGAGCATTCCAATGATCCACCACTACCACCACCCAAATAAAGAAGGAATAGAATCTACTACGTGCTTAAATTACTTCGAAGATAACACCATCCACAAAATAAGGATTACTGACTGACATTGCTTCATTGGATATCTTAAAGAAGTCAGTCAAATCAGCTCCAATTGTTCTCCGCTCCAGAGATGGGAGACCCCTAGATCTAGATAACCCAGACCACGGACTTCTAAAGATGTGGGCTATGTACAGAAGCAAAACTTTCTTATTTCCTAAACCGTTCACTTTATTCCAAATAAACACGTTATACGACCTGACCAAGTTTGAGCCCAAAACTATGCTGAGGGAACTCGGGAAACATGGTCACAGTTATGCAGCAAACAATACATAAAGTTCGAATTTTCGGCCTGCTCTTGGTCAGCCACATACCCTTTTGACAACATAATTTTGAATCGAACCACTTTACAAGTAAAGCATATAAAAATGACCTGCCTTGAATTGAAAAGATCTACCATTGCTCTAATTCGAAAAATGGCTCCGAGTTATGACCAAAAGCAGCAGGCCGATTTGACGGGAAGCTCGTGCACAGTCCATATTTCTAGAAGTTCGTCTCAGACCCACCCTTTCTGTCAATAACCTTGTCGTTCTTCTGTGGACGGATTTGAGGACAAGAATCGAAGAATCGAGTGCTGATTCCGGGAGGGGGGAGGTCAAACAGAAGGGGCGTACTCAAGAATACCACGTTTCTTGACTTTATGTGAGAGCCACACCTTGATCCCAAAGATAGACTCTTTTTGCCCCAACAAGTTGCCAAGGACATGGAACAATGAACCCATTTCTCTGATCATAATACTGTTCTGTTGCTGAATATAAATCAGTCTACGATTTACTTCCAAGAACGGCAGTTTCGATGGTCTCGTGAATAGGTCTTGTTAACTCGGATCAAGCACTGCAAACCGGCCATGATCAAGATCGAGCATTATAGGTCCCCTTATTCAAAATATGAAGCTCTCCAGAACAGACTTCATCTATACTACCGTAGATTCATCTATTAAGTTGTGAGATAAGGGTTTTTTCTGCTGTCCAAAAAAGACCAGAAAATTCATCCACTCTTAGCTGAAATGTCTCTGTGACCTCGTTTTGATTAAAGTCCAATCATCAAAATCCCTGCTTGTGTATTGGATTTGTATTCAAAGATCCATAAGGGAAGAAACGCGAGCAATGGCATTATTTTCATTATTTTCAAAAAAAAATTGCCTGACCGCTGAAATAAAATGAATAACGCATGCAGAACGGAATGCATATACGATACCAATCATACAAATAATGGCAGACGTGCTCGGCGAGGGGGATTTAAATGGGTTGAAATGGACGCGGGATTGGTAGGACGTGATGCAACAGGGTGAAAGGGTGAAAAGGGCGACCTCGTTGAATCCCCTTCTGGAACAGGTTCTGAGAATGAGGATAAACGTTATTCTCCACCGATTAGTTGGCGGTGCTTATTTTTAAATTTTGGGAAAATTTTAAAAGGCTTAGATAGAGACATTAAGGGTTATCAATATCGTGTTAGGTTAGGTTTGATTAGGTCAGGTTAAGATTAAAAAAAGTAGCACCGCTACAAAAAAGTTTACCGAGAATGAGACATGAGCATAGAGTATGTAGAACTGAGGCGATGATCAACAGAGACAGTCTGGTAAACTCGCAATTAAACTATAGATTACAGTTGCCTTCTGTAACGCCATCTAGCTCATTAAGGGCCTGGTGTTCTTTAATGATCAACGTAGTCTAGGGCTAAGCGAAGCATCATCAAAAAAAGTAATTGATTACATTTTCGGGTTTTTCTCTATTAATTGGATGATTGGACCATTTTATAAATCTAATTTCGAAAAATAATTGTTGATTGGCGAAAAATAACTGCAATATTAAGTCTTTCTTGAGACTGATCATTTCAAAGAGATGAGATTTTTACTCTCCACGGGCTTCTTTTTTTGGGGGGGGAGATTCTTCATACTAGCTTCTTCGCTCAGTGCTGAATGAAGTCAAGTCTCGGATTATTCATAATTACTTTGTGGAAAAGTAGCGACATCTAGGGTTCGTTCCATCGTCAATTTCCAAGGCTTGAAAACTGCGTACAAAGAAAATTTTACTTGGAGGACTCTCCACAAAAGATGATGACCAAGATTGTTAGGATGGCTTTGTCTAGCCGCGGACTTGACGAATGGACCGACGAAGCAAGCAGAAAATGAGCAAAATATTGTTTTATTTAATTTTAGTGAAGATACAGTTTGGCGTCACTTATCAGTTCGTCACTGACCAAACTTTTTCTGCTCGTGTCTTGCTGATTCAAATAAATCAACCACAACATAGTTGGCCGGCCTCTATTTTTATGATTAGTTTGTTCCGGAGTCGCAACTCTTGATGGGTGTCCCAATGAAGACACGGGGAGTCCAGTCTGTAGTTAGCCTAAACAATGCTGGGACATATGGGTGCACTTTTTGAAGGGGGCACAACTTCATTGCCCGTTTCGAGTTCTTTAGCTGTTCTTAAAAGAATCAGTTAGAATTTGAGCGTGTATTTTTTATAAACTGTTTGCATGTTCAGTTGTGAATCCATATATTTTACTACCACTTGCATAATGACGTTCTTTCCCATTGAGTTCAATGCGGCCATCAAGTACACTTCCCACTCGAAATGACATATTTGAAATCTTGGGAATTCATGTCGTGTGTTAGATTCTCTCGATTTGGTATTGGCTTTCCAGACGATTCCAGAACTGGCTTAAAAATGCTTTTGAATGTCTCAGGAAGTCACTAGCGTCCAGAATTTTGGTGTTCTTTGGCTGTAAACACTTCACCGGCTTCTTTTCTTCGATCAATCCAATATAGAGCATATTCAACGCGCTCAAATTCACTAAACAAATAAAAGCGAATATTGTATTCATTAATGTAAAGGAACATATTGAAGCAGGACTTCTGCAATAAAGAACATTTGGCTTTTCTTCTCCAATTCCTTATTATGTACGGTAAGTAAAAAAGTGAACGAATGTTTTTGAACTTTGCCCACCTTGTCGATAGAAAAGGATTCTGCAAGTGAGAACTGCGGTTTGAAAGCTAGTGAACCAATTTGCTTGAAAGGATGTCAGGACGGGTCGAAAACACCTTTTTCTCAAATGGTATTATCATGCAAATCATTTCGCCTGTCTGGCATGGGAACACAAAATTCGGACATACCTTGAAGCATATATTATCTGGGACCTGCTTTCACTTTTCGTCTCGCAACAGCCCTTTCGTTTGGGCTTTGAGACCATCAGACTTACAAAATTTTCAAAATATTTATACGATTATGCATGATTCATTATGTCCGGAACATAATGCGGTCCAAAAAGGACATCAAAAATTACAATCAGTCATTGGATAAACCTGGAAAGGCACTAACATTTATAGAAATGCAGGGACCTTCATGAAACAGGGAGCAGTACTGTGGAACCATTTGGATCCCGCCCTCAAGTCATGCCAATCCCTAAACACATTGAAAAGAAAGATAACCACTCTCGTCAAAAAACATGCCACTATAATCGATATCTTTCGCAAACACAGATCAAGAAGTGCTAATGCAACTTGAGTAATGAAATTTAGTATCTAATTTTATATTTAATTATATATTTATAGTTCATCATAATTTATTATATATTATAATTTAAAATTTATTATATTTAATATTAGTATTAACTAATATTAAAATCAATAACAAATGCTACATATACATATACACTGTATTAGATTTAGAAAACATAATAATCAGTCTCATTGTCAACAAAATTCCCAATCAGGGTGAGCTTCAGGTCGGCATTTCTTGGGGCACTTTTTGACTAGCGTTCCGTTGCTTTTGACCGCGGCTGCCACAAAATTGTTCACGCTCATTTCCCGCTCCGTCGGGAAAGGAATCGTGCCTCTGTAGTCTCGACAGAAGTAGCTATCATGCTGAATGGACGACCTCCTCGCCCAAGGCCAGACGTAGCTGTAATGTTTAAGACAATTTCGATGCACGTTCATACGTACGCACACAGTAGATGCTAATATTCAGTGACGACTCTTTCGTACCGACGAAGAATGACTTGATCCGGTCCTTTACTCTGTCGAGATGCCCATGCTTCGGTATCGTTAAGTATCTTGATCCAGGATTTTATCCATCGACCTCTGGCGTTTTTTCTTTTTAGATGAGTCCCCCAAGCAGCACCTGTAAGTAAACAAAATGAAGGGTTTTGTGAGACTCTTGAACATGCTTTACGTGTAAGTATACGAACACAAAATGACTCAAATTACCCAAGATCTCAATTTTGTGCCTGGGATGATCTCGCATGATATGCATGGGTTCGTCGGAATCCAGCCATTCTTGGACAGCAGCTTGTTCTCGCAGTGAGAACCTGCTATCCAAGTCCCTGCTGGCATACAGGTCAACCTGCAACACGGAGTACAAATGGTCTAATCATCTTCAACAAAACAAAACTTTATCCAGTTTCAAGGTTGCGTGTAATTCAAGGTCACACTGGACGGCGGACAAGGTCACACATCTTTTCACACTCTTCAACAGTTTGAAAGAAATTCTGGGTCTGAGGGCCCGAGCAGCCTCCATAAAGATAGGGCTGACACTGTCCGGTCTCAAAGTCGTAGAAGAATACATTCTCGTTTTCTTGACACGTTACAATCTCCCCCGGAACAAAGGGTTGTCCGTAACAAAACAAAGGCCGATCCCACTCAAGAATAGCGTCGGATGCTTGAGGGCAAGTTTCGTGGCACTCCTCCTTGGTCGCAAACCATCGATCCGCCTCGCGACACCCACCAAATGGGTGAAGAACACAACGGCCAAGATTGGGATCGAAGGTCCAACGCGGATTGGATTGATAGACCCCACAATCAATGCCTTGCTTTTTGGCGGGAACGGAGCAGTTTGTTTTTCCCGGGCTTGAATCGACCAGGGTAATCGGAAGGGTTGCATTCAAATGTGGATGACATATCTCCCGACAAATGGACATGGTCTTGAAGGTGTTCACACTGTCGCCACATGTTTCATTTTTGTATTGCTCACAGGTCTGGGTTTGATTGTCGAAATAGAAGTGGATCCCCTTCTCCGGGCACACTTTGTCCTGCTTTGGTTCCAAGCACGGATCCGGGTCACTCTTGATCAAACCCGGTTTCAGTAAACCGAGACCATAAATAAGGCTAACGTTAGTTAGCAAGAGGTAAGAAAGAGCACTCTTGCTTGAAACCATTTTTCCTGATTGAGCTAATTCAGAACTGGTTTTGTGGGTAGATACAGGAGGATCTTCCCAATTTGATCTAACTTTACCTGCAGGCCTAAACACACTCATATATGGGTGGGAGAGCTAGAGAGAGAGAAAGGATTTACCTGTGGATCGAGAGTCGGGAAAAACCTCCAATTCATGGCAAAGACCTGGCGCGCGTCCACCATGGGGGCTCCGGGCAACTGAGCCACGTGACAAATGTCAAGGACCTCATACTGACAGGCCAAATCGCACAAATCCGACAACACTGGATCGTTGGTGGCAAGGTCGAAGTACACCCGCATGATCCAGTTGGGATAGAATTGGGCCATTAGGTCGAGATTCCCTCGAATCCCTTCAAAATAGCCCTTCTGTACAGCCACCTTGGTATGCACATCACCGTAGAAAGAAAAACTGACCACTTGTTGGCCGTCCCCGCGGACAAAAGCATCTCGACTACACGTGGTCGCATTGAATGGGACAGTGGATGCATTTTGTGGGCGTGGAAGCGTCCGAGAACACGGGCAGTGTGCCAATGGGAATGTGAATAGATTCTGACTAGAATCATCAACGTAATGTCGAGCTTTCCGAAGCAAATGTCTGGGTAATAGGAGGAGTTCCAGACAGCAAGTGACAGAGGCCACGACAATCAATCCGTACTTGAAATAGTGCTTGATGTCCATGGTTGGACGACTGCCGCAATAAGTTCTCATCCCTCCTGGATGTCATCACTTCTCGGTTAATGCATAGTCGCGCAACTCAACCAGGTAGAACTGCTGCGGAGGTGCGGGTATAAAGATGATAGTCAAGTACTATTGTGCCCTACTAGAGAGTACGCTTTGGCCGTGCTGAATGGAAAGGTTCACACTTCGGTGGGTATGAACTCAAACAGAACGAATGCTCAGATACCTTACACGGTAAAACAACGGGGGGTAACAGTAAGACAACTCTCGTGCTTCGGATTTGACACATTGGCTTGGTTTTGCACATTCGCAGTCAGGGGCACCCAGGACTAAACAGGAGCGAAATCAAAAAGTAATCCGCGCCTGCGTTCGAAAAAAAGACCAATTCGTTGTACGGAATTGCATCAACAACTGGGAGCAACACAAGTTATCGCCGCCACAACTTTCACCTTCATACATCATATTTTGTTCGACTTGGTTTTTGATTGGATTTGGATTTACAATCATCAGATCTGGTCAAGTGCAGTCTTTGACCCGAAATTAACCCTTTTTACGCTAATGACATGCGGGTTGTCCCCCGAAATTGTCAAATGCAACTAAACAAAAGCATCCTCCAAAATCAAAGGAATTGAAAATGTAATTGAGCACAGACACAAGACATGTATCGCTCAAAACATTTCAACTACTCGTACATGGGAAAAGGAGATACAGTGTCAGCTTCAAGAGTTTATTGCTGTGTAAGCTGTAAAGAAATATGGAAGATCAAATGAGAATCAGCTACTCTATCGACTTCGTAATGATGAACATAAAGTTCGTTGATTGACTATTCAAGCATTCGATAATGAACCCTTGGATTTCCTAAAAGTTGCGTGATATTGGGAACTTTCAAAAACTTTTCGGTAACACCAATTCTTGCTATTTTTTTGTAATGTCAAAGATATAGATTTATCTAGAGATCCAGCTTTGCATGCCAATTGCACCCTTGAGCATTTGTCGTTGTATCAAAAATAGTGAAATAAATATTGCAGTACCCATGCGTTCCCAAAAAGAACAAATGATCTTAACATATGATAATGCTCCTTGAGACTTTCGTTAAAATTCAATGTACAATTCAGGTTGAAAAATAAAATGAAGTACGGAGGCCGTCATCAGATCAGAAACTACTGCAACCGTGGAACATTTTTGCGTCTTCTTTTGCGTAAGATTCTTCTGGCCTCGGCCTTGTCGCTATCTTGGGTGGTTTTTGGCCCCGCTGCAGTGGCCTAATAAATGGGCTTTCATAACTGGGGATGTTGGACAACGACACATTGCGTGAACATCCAGAACTAAGTTAATAAGCAACAACATGGAAATCCAACTCCAGGAACTATTTTATAAAAAGCCTTGGATAATCCATCCAATGTTGGCGATTGAAATTCCTACTTCAGTACTGATCATTAGTTGGATAAACGTCAAACTGCCTATTAGGCAACAATCCAACCAAATACAATATTAAAAATGAAATTTAGGTACTACTTTGCAAAAACTGAACGCTAGAAAGATCATTTGAGCAAATCAACACTTGTAAAAAAAGTTCTTACGAAGCAAGGTAAAATAAGTAAATATCAAAACCGGCATGTGTTGTTGGTTGGAGCCCTTCGTTCCATACAGCTATGCTTGAAACAAGGCTTACAGTAATTTCATTTCTTTGATTTCACTTACTCTAGGCTAATCTAAGCTACATCTCCTGTGTGGTGACATTATCCAAGGACACTAAAGCA
>NC_081445.1:1236871-1247771 GCF_007210705.1 Tigriopus californicus | reverse complement strand
TAAAGTCTTCAAATTAACCGCAATTATGTTATGGTTATAAAAGATTCTTTCCAAAAGTACTTATGGTTTTTGAATTTGACCCTAAATCCTGAAGGTTCGGACAAAGCGCATAAATGCTCTTGAAAACGTACAGAAGGAGATTTTTTTTTTGAATAATGTACAATCCCAACTTATTTAATCGTTCCCGATTCGACAACTCTCTCATACCTTCAACGATCCTGGCAACAATATCATTGAAAAAATAACCATGTTGCTTAAACGTCCGAGTTGTATGCATAGCTAAACACATGTTTGATTTGTTTTCCACTAAAGTTTCCACTATTAATTCTTCATGGACGAAATCTGCTCAATATCTTGACCTTCATTATCTAAGAGCGGAGAGTTTAAATGGCGTCAACCCCAAGGACATTGAATGGAATTTCATTCCTTCAATACCATGTCAGCAACCAAAGATTGGATTTAATTTAGGACCTCTAACACCAGACAACCGTAATATTGACCATTCCCGCCTCAAACTGATTTTATATCATTGGCATAAGAAGAGATACTGACATTACTACTACCAAGCTTCTGAAGCGGAGCAATGAAGATAATGAAAAGGAGAGGGCCCAAAATGGAGCCCTAAGTAACACCTGAGTTGACATCATATGTGTCATTAAGGGATACGTCGACCTTCGATAATTGCTTCCTATCACAAATGAGCCTTCTCAGCAAATTGAGAACCCTACCTTGGATCCCATTCTCATGGAGCCTTTTAATTAAACGGCCATGATCAACCTTGTCAAAGGCCTTGGCAAAGTCAAGAAAGACGACATCAATTGACTCATGACTCTCTTATCCCTCAATGACGTCCTTCATCTCCTCAATTAGTTATGCAACCGTGCCAAAATATCCTCGGAACCCGTCCCGGCTATGAAAAAGGACTTCATGAACTAGAAGAAATTAATAACTAATGACTGATTTGTTCAAGCCCTAATGAATAGATGATGCAGTTTGTCTTGCAAGCACTTAAGACAAAAATCAAATAATTTCTTCCAACATCGTGGAAAGGTTTTTCTTTGCAGAATCCAGTTTTTTATTTGAGCGATTTTCGCTAATGCGGTGATTAACTCATTTTAACTTTTGGGTGTCGTGACTCAAGATATGTTATTTTGATGCTGATAGCTGCCAATTAATTGGAAAGCCACGGCGGCGATTCCGAAGAGTCCCAAACAGAGCGACAATCCGAACCATAACGTCTTCTTGTTCTTGATCTTAGATATGGTCTTTCCACGAGTCTAATAGCAAGTGATAATCAGATATCAGAGACCCCAAAGATGATAAATGAAAGTATTGAGTCCTTCAGTTTTCAATATATTCCGATCTTTAGACAAACCTGAGCAGTGGAAACATTTCAAAAGTAAAAGAATTGCTTCTCCGATGATTGCATCAAATTTGAATCTTTTGCTCAGCTACATAAGCTTTTGACGATATACCATATCAAAATAACCACTTTACAATTAAACGTTATAAAACTGACTTGCCCTTAATTTGAACAAAAGGTAAAGAGAGTACATTTAGCTTGGCCATTTTGGGGCAAACACCTTTTTCTCGAATTTCAACCTTAAAATAACCTACAGCCAACGACTTTGGGGGAAAGTCTTTGTCATGGANGCACATAAAAATGGTCTTTATTGACATCAAATTTACATTAAGAATTGCCTGAATTTGCACAAAAAATTGCAAATGATCCTGTCAAAACATAGGCCTCGACACTTTCCGTTGGGCAGTGAGGGCTATTTTTGCCTTCCATATTATATCAAGCAATAGTCGATGAAAAGAACAATTCTACTGAAATACTCGTAAATTCCGGGACCAGGATTTGAACCCATTATACCGGGAGATAAGATTCTCACATTGTTGCCTCTTCAGGTGATCGTCCAGACCAGCATCTTACATGATAAGAATAGATCTGAATTCCCCAACACCATATTAATAATGTCTAAGTGAAGCTCTTACACAACAACTTTGTTATTAGGATTGAGTTTCATTTTATGTCAGATATAACATAAAATTGTTTTCAAGTTTCATAATAAAATGACAAAAGAGATGCAGAGCTGTTCAAAATGGATGGTTGGAATATGTGCTGTATACAAGCTCTTGATAATATGTCCACAACCTGTTCTACTTTCATGTCAATCATTTTAATGAGGAAAGCATCAATCTCACGATTTTGGCCAAAAATTGATACGCTTTCATCAGAATTGGCATGAATTTCTGAGACATTTTTTATTTTGCAAACTTTACAACAGGCAGTAGAGCACTTCCCAACCTCTTCCACTAGGAAGCCTTAAAGGTAGGTATACAAAACACCGAAGGACCCAAAGAAGTGTAGACAATGAAACCTTTAATGAATGAATGAATCTTTATTGCGAGATTGTTTCTCATTGGGTCAGGTTATTTTTTACAATATTAATATACATTTTTGATCTTGCTCATTAGGTTTGCAACTTAGCTTAGAATATACAACTTTACAATGCTGTAAAAAAATATTCATGCACATGTTGAAAAAGAAAGTGAATATGTGTTCAAATATGCTTGGCCCCTTTTACAATGAATTATTTAAAAACAATTTTTGCTCCATGGCTAATGAATTGACAAAAACATTTGTTTTTCTACTTGTGCAGCATTTCATTGCCATTTTGCTATTGTATTTTTTCAGACAACTATTACTTGATAACCTCGACTAAGATGGACCCTTTGGATTTGTGAAAAATCAGCGGTCTCTAGTCTATGCCTGGCATTGAGGAAATAACAACAATTGTTGCCTAGAGCAATGAGAACTGTATACATTCATTATACGACTGGATGGTACCCAAAATACTGAATAAGTGTTTGTGCAAATGCCAAGACTTTTAAAAGGAAACACTTTTGTAAAATACCAACTTGGAAAAGACCTCATATTAGTTTACAAACCCACTTCAAACCTGTAAGAAGATAAAAGATGTTAATATCTAATTATCAAAAGCAGTTAGAAAAACCTGAAAAATGTTTGCAATGTCACTTAAAACTTAAAATGATGTCATTATTTCACAAACGCGATACCACACTTGTCAATAGCAACCTTCATCAAGCTTAATTTGACTTCCGACAAAATTTCATTTACCTTAAATAAAAAGGACTCTAGTTAATGTATATGATCCTTGGAAGATTTACCGCGCGCTTTTATCTTTTCTTATGTCTACTCGCTCGTGCACTTCGCTGTTTTTCCTGTGATTGCTCTTATGTTGTGCGCTCGGAATGACAATATACGGCAATCTTTCAAATCGTACATATCGATACAATATAGCACGTAGAAGTTAACTGTTGCAAAAGTGACAAATTTGAAAATAAAACTGTCTCATGTATTGTTGAAATACTTTTGGAACATGATTGGAGGGTACTTAAGTAAGAATGATAATCAAAGTTACATCGCTTGTAACTTTTAAGTGACAATCTTACAACTTCTAGTGGTTACAGAAATGTAACAGAAAATGAAAAGTATTATTTCTTATTATGTCATTGAAAAAGCACTATCAAATGCCTTGGCAACAAGTTGAAATAGAGTTTGGCCATTTTTTTGATCTTGTAAGGTGTAAAACAGGATTTCATGTTGTAATGACTAAGCATCTGCTAAATAATGTTCATGGAATTTCAATCCGAGCTACGCTTAAACATGTTTTTTTTGTGTGTTTGTTTTTCTAAAGTTGCTCCTTTTCTTTCTTCGACAGAGAAAACATATTTACATGTCTTGTCATTTGAGCAAACCTTAACCAGAATTAAAACTACCGTGACTAATATATAGAATGTGGGGACGTTTAGGCAAGCTCTGGCGGCAAGTTTGTTTGCTGGTACCAGTGTCAGTGATGCAAGTTCGGGGCTTCAAACACGTTTTTGAGAAGCTCACCCCTCATTCACATTGCTTTATGAGGAAGGTCCGCTTCGTCAAAAATCACTTTGAAATGCCTTTTTTTCATCACTGGCATTGGCAGGAATTGGTTTGCTGGTACCAGTGTCAGTGATGCAAGTTGGGGCTTCAAACACGTTTTTGAGAAGCTCACCCCTCATTCACATTGCTGTATGGGAAAGGTCCGCTTCGTCAAAATCACTTTGAATGCCTTTTTTTCATCCTGGCATTGGCAGGCAAGTTTGTTTGCTGGTACCAGTGTCAGTGATGCAAGTTTGGGGCTTCAAACACGTTTTTGAGAAGCTCCCCCTCATTCACATTGATGTATGGAAAGGTCCGCTTCGTCAAAATCACTTGAAATGCCTTTTTTCATCACTGGCATTGGCAGGCAAGTTTGTTTGGCTGGTACCAGTGTCAGTGATGCAAGTTTGGGGCTTCAAACACGTTTTTGAGAAGCTCACCCCTCATTCACATTGCTGTATGGGGAAAGGTACGCTTTGTCAAAATCACTTTGAAATGCCTTTTTTTCATCACTGGCATTGGCAGCAAGTTTGTTTGCTGGTACCAGTGTCAGTGATGCAAGTTCGGGGCTTCAAACACGTTTTTGAGAAGCTCGCCCCTCATTCACAATGCTTATGAGGATAGGTCCGCTTCGTCAAAAATCACTTTGAAATGCCTTTTTTTCATCATGGCATTGGCAGCAAGTTTGTTTGCTGGTACCAGTGTCAGTGATGCAAGTTTGGGGCTTCAAAACACGTTTTTGAGAAACTCACCCTCATTCACATTGCTGTATGGGGAAAGGTTGCTTCGTCAAAATCACTTTGAAATGCTTTTTTTCATCACTGGCATTGGCAGGCAAGTTTGTTTGCTGGTACCAGTGTCAGTGATGCAAGTTCGGGGCTTCAAACACGTTTTTTGAGAAGCTCACCCCTCATTCACATTGCTTTATGAGGATAGGTCCGCTTCGTCAAATCATTTGAAATCCTTTTTTCATCACTGGCATTGGCAAGCAAGTTTGTTTGCTGGTACCAGTGTCAGTGATGCAAGTTCGGGGCTTCAAACACGTTTTTGAGAAGCTCGCCCCTCATTCACATTGCTTTATGAGGATAGGTCCGCTTCGTCAAAATCACTTTGAAATGCCTTTTTTTCATCACTGGCATGGCAGGCAAGTTTGTTTGCTGGTACCAGTGTCAGTGATGCAAGTTTGGGCTTCAAACACGTTTTTGAGAAGCTCACCCTCATTCACATTGCTGTATGGGAAAGGTCCGCTTCGTCAAAATACTTTGAAATGCCTTTTTTTCATCACTGGCATTGGCAGGCAAGTTTGTTTGCTGGTACCAGTGTCAGTGATGCAAGTTTGGGGCTTCAACACGTTTTTGAGAAGCTCCCCTCATTCACATTGCTGTATGGGGAAAGGTCCGCTTCGTCAAAATCACTTTGAAATCCTTTTTTTCATCACTGCATTGGCAGGCAAGTTGTTTGCTGGTACCAGTGTCAGTGATGCAAGTTTGGGGCTTCAAACACGTTTTTTTGAGAAGCTCACCCCTCATTCACATTGAGTATGGGGAAAGGTCCGCTTCGTCAAATCACTTTGAAATGCCTTTTTTCATCACTGGCATTGGCAGGCAAGTTTTGTTTGCTGTACCAGGTCAGTGATGGCAAGTTTGGGGCTTTCAAACAACGTTTTTTGAGAAGCTCACCTCATTCACATTGCTGTATGGGGAAAGGTACCACCGTACATTAAAGCACGTCTTAAGTTTCATGGACTGACGGCACATGTACGGGTGAAAAAAAGGACAAATCTATCTTTGAACACCTTCTTTCCCATTGTACTTCTCAAGGCCGAACTTGAGAAGTTTTTGACACCATTTAGGTGGGCAAAGACTGCTTCCAGTAAACAGGACAGACTGTATTCTCTCAACTGTCTTTTCGTGCTCTATTTCAAGGGAGATACTACTTTAACCTCTCACTGGTCAAATCAGTCAATTTCTCAACTACTGGGTGAGCCTGTTCTTCAAGCAGAACCCTGGTTTCAATGACCCAAGCAACCAAGCCTCTATAATAAAGGCTTATTGACTACGTAAGGATCCTTCCTGCTAAGACCAAGCTAAACATGTCTAGCCTCCTTGCTGACTTTTCCAAAAAATAGATTCATCATGAATGCAGAGGAACTATCAATGAGTAGCAAAGCAAGAGACCAAGGAAGAGAAAAAAAGAAACTAAAGTATGCATCTTGTCCTGAGGTGCAGGACAACGAAGTAAAATAGGAAGACTACTTCGTTTTTGATCTACTGAGGGGCTAGTGCACATTGGCCCTTCGTTGTCTGCCCTCTGGGCACTGTCCACCTCCATGCCTAGAGAACTCCATATGCCATTGTCTCTCAGAAAAACAAATCACGTAAACTGCGGCGCTAGTACACAAACAAAGGTTCATCAACTTCGATCCATTTTCGACAATTCTTCGAATTTTTGGAAAATAGTCCTATTCTTTTCGTTTCTTCGGTTTTGAATTTTTCCGAATAATATTAAAGTCTACTATACACTTTATGTCATAGGTCTGTAGAGTTTGTCTAAAGGCGTTCTGAGACACATAATCTAAATTAAAGCTTGCTTACTCCAACCAGGTCAGAACGATAATCCATTATTCATTTTCAAATGCTTCAATGTAACCACATCAATCAGCAGGTTAAGAACGCAGAGTCGAACCAAAATAACCACGTGCACATAAGCTTCCCCTAGATCGTGACCCAATCATGATCGATGATGAAAAAACTTAGGAGGATGTACTTTCCGACCTGATCGCGTTCGCTTCGCAGAAACCAAAGTAGCTTTGGGACGGCAATGACGTTTTGTTTTTGGTGAACTGGATGGGCAGGGGTCACTTGAGATTGGTTTTTCTTTGGAGGTCGACCTCGGCGTGTTGGACAGGGACGACTGGAAGGTGTGCCACTCTCGTCACTGCAGGCTTCAGCCTATCTACACTACAAATGCTTGTGAATCACCAACGTCAAGCACAAAGTATTTGTTCCCATCCAGAGCGCGATACGGTCCGTCATGTGACGACGTAATGGGCCACGGTGAGCGTCTCGCCGAAGGAAAACAAATTCTGCCTTTTCGCAGTTAGTTCGGATGTAAAATGTTCTGGATGTGATGTGACGTAGAATTGGCCAAACTCTGACACTTGTCGGCGCAGGACTTTAAGCTGATGTCAAACTCAACCTTCTGAGAAAATGGTCACGAAACCTCCATTTTGATTTTTCGTTCTTGGGCGGTCACTTGTCACATCTCATTTCCTATAAATAGCTTAATGAAAATCGACGGAGATTCTTGCGACAGTCGTCTTCCATCTTGACTGGAACTTTAGGTTATACTTATTGTCAACCATTATTAATCAGACTCGAATCCTGTAGTTATGTAAATAATTGAGCAAGCTGACAGCTTATGTCATTATGTTGCAAAGTTGCGGGTTGAAGTCGAGTATCTTGAAATGCTGAATTTGTTTCTTACACTTTCCAATGAATACAAGCAGATGAGCACTTGCAGGCAGAAATCGATTCAGAAATTTTGAATTAAATGGAGCAGAAACGAATAAAAATACCCGACTAGAATGAGATATCAACTAATTATGACTAGAATTTTTATTGTGTGAACTACTCAAACATCGAATTGATGATAACAGAAGGGTTTAATAATGGACTAATATTTAGAACCATGCTAGAAAAAAGTTTTTTAAACGCACTCACTGTTCAAGAATGTTTCAAGCATAAGGTGTTCCATATACAAGCAGAACGCATAAAAAGAATGGTAACGTGCACGAGATTTGACATTTCATTCAAAAAAGCCGATTTTCTAATTTGCGCGTCTTCATCAAATCTGATCCTTCACGAGCTAAGAAAGTGATTGCAAAGATTGGTGATCCCAAAGAAGTGATATTGTTCCAGTTAAGCACACCTTCAACATAAGAGGGAAGTCCAAGAAAGTACGTCCTCACTTTTAATGTTTGAAGAAAGTGAAGATATTCTGCCCGGATAAGAATTGTCCATTAGGGATTCTTCTTTGCACTTTGTCTATACGGCCAAATATCCCTGTTAGGAGGGTTCCATACTTCGATGCTTAGTCTACATGAAAAAAGTGAAGAGGAGAATCAAATCACAGCCAGTACTAAACAGTTGGGTAGAACAAGCGTGAAAATCTTGATTAGTACAGAAGATTGGGTGGGTCAGATTGAACAGTCTGTTTCAGCTCCCGCCGTTGGATGACATTTGGACCGGAGCCGGAAAAACGTGCGTGACACCAAATATTCCGAAGGGAATGTCAGGCAAGGAGTAGGGTGTTAGTACGTCCTTGACCGAGAAGGACAACTTGTTCCGGACATCACCCTCTGGAAAGGTCAGGTTCCAACACTGGGACACTAACTGGTCAGCGCCGATGTTTGCTGTAAAAATCTTCCATGCATTTTTGGCATAATGGGGAACGCACAGAAATCGTTTGAGGAATTTGGTGAAGGTGGCATCGGCGGATTTGAGGGCGGATTGAGCGGAAGGCAGTTAGAGGAAAATTGGGTTATGTAGGTCGGAAGAGTTGAAGAACTATTAGAGAGGGAAGATTCTTGAATTGGAAGTCGATTGGAAATGTTTTTCGATCCTAGCCCTAGCCTGACTATTGATGATTTGAGATGGTTGTGGAGGAAAGTTGGGTTGAAGGTGCTTGAGGAGAATCCACAAAGATTGGACAATTTTTAGAGGAGAGTAACTACCGAGGTGTAACTTGCGTGTCTGAAACAAATTAATTGGGAAGGGAATCCCTATCCTGGCCAATCCGGAAAAAGGGACGGTAAAAGGGTGGAACATCACTCTTAAAAGATTGCCACCTGAATTAAAATTGTGCCCGAGTCTACTGATTGTAGAAACTCCGTGGATGCGAATTCATCCATCCTTCCAGAATTCATGAACGTTGAATGTAATGCAGAACAGTTCAATCCATAGATTCCATTCGATATTCTGAGTTTTGATCATGAATGGCCCAAAACCACTAAAACAGATAAGGACTACCTGGCTTTTGCGAGCAATGTTCATGGAAATTTTGGAGGACTAGAATGCTACATGTTTCAATATGCCTAGTAGCGCTGGAAAATGACCGCCCAAGAATTTGTTTACCTTGCTTTTAAGATGACTGCATCAAGTCAGCTGTTAGCTTAAAGGTGCCTATTTCTTGGGTTATTGCTATGATGGATCAAATCAATTTTCAAATCAGGATTGCAAGCAAAGATAGAAAGTCAAAAAGCCTCACCCTTTCCATCATAGAATAAAAGTGCTTTGACCAAAAGCAACCCTGTTTGACTCGAAAAAAAACTCAGGTTACTTTTTGACTAACTAACGGTTTCCGATGTTCCAGCTATTAAATGCCATATGCTATAAATGTAACATTGGTAGCCCTTAGTCGTCAACCTCCCGTGATAATTTATTTATCCTGGTCAGGTGATTTGATTGCATCTAAGTTGAGGTGGATAAACGCCATTAAACGTAAGAGCACGGCTGAACACTCAATGATCACCATTATGGAGGGACAATTCTCTAATTTTGACATTGTTGGTCAGCCAATTAGAGAAGTTAAGTATGTCTAATGCTGTTCCTATGACTCGGAACCAGTGCTGCCAGGTCGCGACAAGCTAAAACCCAGTATACCCCCCCCCCCCCAAAAAAAAAAAAAAATTCCGCCAATTCAAGACATTTCATCGCCAAAAATTTTTAAAAAAACGTCAAAAGAACGCCAGATAATTCTAGGCACTTCAATTATAATAGATGCTTTTCTGCGATGAGTTGAATTCCTGGCCTTCTGTTAACTATTTGTCATACACAGAAACTTGCTGTCACCAATGATATTATAACCAACCATTAAGGAATTGTGGAGCCACATTACGCAAAGTTAAGATATTTACCCTACTCTGAGGATTTACAATCAATACTTTGAAACATTGCAATCTCATAAAGCAAAACTGATAGTCATCGTTTTAGTGAGTAGAGGTGACTGTTTGAACATTTTTCACACTTTAAAAATGTGAGT
The DNA here is from genome assembly GCF_007210705.1 of Tigriopus californicus. Taxonomy (NCBI): domain Eukaryota; kingdom Metazoa; phylum Arthropoda; class Copepoda; order Harpacticoida; family Harpacticidae; genus Tigriopus; species Tigriopus californicus. The sequence goes on along the minus strand of NC_081445.1, from coordinate 1,237,783 downwards.
GACTGGCATTTGCCGAAATTAAGTTACCTTTTAAGCATCTTAGAATCTAATGAACAGAAAAAGTTTTTCAACTTCTGAAGCTTTCATATGCCCTGGATGTTGGCCTATGTTTGGTTTTTGAAAGAATGGAACAGGAGAGGGACATTTTTGAATGCTGAAACAAGTGAAAATTGTGTTTCTTTGGCACACCTTGATTCCAGGGAAAATTTCTTGCGTTTTCCCAATGTCCACATCTTATGCATTTATTGAGAAAGCAACCGTGAAAAACATGTTGCTCTGAAGTGAAGACACCCAACTTGTAAAACCTTTGAAAACCTCTATTAACAGTAACGTATGTTCTCTATTTGCACTAAACACATAGCTATGTATTTCAAGAGATGAATTGATATCATCATACGTATCATGATTACAATTGAATGCGTCAATTTGTGCCCAAAGTGTTCAGTACATTAATCAATTCCTGAAATTTTTTTTTTTTGGCTTGGGTTTTTCCACGGGCTTTCTAAACCTACAGGGATTAATCCCCAGTCCTATAAAATGAAAGTCTAGATTCGTCTATTTATTACGCTTCAATCTTAAACTTGATCATTGTCACCATACAATTTGGAGTTGGCAGACGGAGCTAGTTCCCTTGAATTGTAGGGTAAGGGTTATCTGGAATGTATCTAAAATTTGTCCAAAGTCTAAACTTGAAAAGATGCTACCGGATCAACAAGGCCTACATTCCCACCGAATATCAGAGGGAAGCAAATTAAACAATAAGGACCCGAAAAGAAGAGAAGTGGAACTTCATTGTTCAACTAGCCTGGATTCTCGAGGTTAGAAGTCCTCCAAAGCACGTTAAGCCTCAACGGTCACTACAATTGACTCTAAAATCCTGGGTTGGGACAAAGCTCATGGATAGCTATTGGA
>NC_081445.1:1232127-1236820 GCF_007210705.1 Tigriopus californicus | reverse complement strand
CGCCCGTACTAACTGGGGTCAACGGCTTCCTGGGTTTGCGTTTGCTAAATCCTGGAATGAGTTTTTTATTGAAACAAAAATTGATGTTGATTTTAGCATCTCTTTTCAACGATGGACCTCTCGTCTGACAGACTTAGTCATCTCTCGCTACCAAACCACATGCAATATCTTACCCTGTAGGTCTTGTAGCCGTTTCTAGGGTGAACTTCGAAAGATTTTCATCATAAGAAATGCTGCCTTGGCCGAGTGCGGAAAATCCCGGTATGGACACTTGCACAGATCAGATGAAAGTCAGGACCCTAAAAAAGCCAAGAGGCTTATGGGAAACCTGGGGCGTGACTAACCCTCTTGTACATATACAAAGGAATCCCCGAAATACATACATACATACAATGGCCCTTGACGGGGGGGAAATGATTGAGAAGAGGAAGAGGGATGGAGGGCTAGAAACTTGAAAAAGACGTGGGTCGGGGAATATGGGAAGAGGAAGGATTGGAAGGGGAGTTGCACTGAAAGGGGCATATCACAAATTCATGAGGCGGGCCAATATTCTTGGGCGTGGCCCCGCTCGCTGGAATCACAGTTGGCACTAAATTAACTATTTAAAACCATTGAGAACAAGATTCTTGTTGGAAGAGTAAAAACGCATGTCCGCCATTCGAGGCGTCAGCTGACAGAATATATAAAGTAACTTTCTGGTAGGAAGGGCTAACATTCCACTAGCCTTGCAAAGGACCTAAATGTAATCAACTCTTGGGTTGCTGGGTAAAGAGCAGGTCTCGTCCATGAAAGATTTAAGAGAAGTCCTCCAAGATACTGGAAAGTTCGACGAGCATATATATGTAGAGATATATTTTTTGCGGACTTCCTTACCGCTCCTGGGATTGGAATCCCAACAGTTGACTAGACGACATTTTTATTCATTTAAATTCATATACTCATATTTCTAACTGGCCTAGATTCTCGAGGGCCTGAAGGTCCTCTCAAAACGCACGTTAAGCCTCAACGGTCACTACAATTGACTCTAAATCCTGGGTTGGGACAAAGCTCATGAATGCCTTTGACCCGTACAATATCAGATACCTTTCGTCCCTCTCTGAATACTGTGCAATCCCAACCTTTCTAACCTCTCCCAATACGAGAGCTCTCTCATATCCTCAATTTTCCTAGTAAAACATCTTTGGACCTGTTTCAGCTTTTACAAAGTTGCTGAACTAATTGGAGCCCAAATGGGCGAGGCATATTAAAGATACGGCTGGACGATCGACTTGTACACAGTTAGCATCGTGATACTATCTTTGGACTTAAACGTGCGATATATCCAAACAAATGTTTAAAAAGCTTTACCAACTTTCAACTGGATATGCTTATCGAACTTTTCATTATCTTGGAGGACTACATCTAAATCCTGCATTGGATGAGACCTGCTGAATGCCTTTGCCTTTATCATCACGTCTAATGACGTCGACCCAAAGCTCATTGAGCGGAATTTCATTTCATTCAGTGCCATTGTAGTGGTACGGTTCGTCGCTGACCAATACCAGTGATGATATCAAGTAGTCGATATTAGAAGGGATTCGACTCGGCCTCGAAATAAGGAGTGGATTGTGGAAGTCGGGTAATTCGCCTAAGTCCCGGGAAGAATAGAATTAGCACAAGTGTGGATGCTTGGTACTTTATTTCCTGATGAGTATTATACAGGGAGACACAAACGTACAGTCCTCTCAGGTTGAGAGTCCGTTAGCTACTTACTTCATGCTCGTGGCAGAGTTTACCAAAAAACCTCTTGGTGCCTTTTTTATGCATTGGGGTGATAACAGATATATGGGTACACAGCACTAAATCTTCGCATTGCTGTTATTGTTACATGACAGGTTGACAGGTCTTCAGATCGGCTTCCAGCCAAATTGGCTTGACATCTTTCCACACTTGGCTCATCAATCTTCGTTGGTGTGATTCACATGCTTGGCCTTGACATCCTTGCAACGTTTCTTTGCTTCCAACATTAGTCCTTGCTCCATAGTTAATGCTCGGATGAATATTGGCTCCCATTCTACAACGGTCTATCACAACTCAGCACTATACGGCTGAATGCTGTTTCACTACAGTTACCCTCTTCCAACGAAAGGCGCTGTGTCCTCGTAGCATTGCTCCTTCGGATAGGTTGGAGTGGGCTTTCTGGGGTTGGGATATTTTGGCGGCAGAGATTGGCGGTGCGGCGGCAGCTCGTGTGGTTCTTGATGCTGAATATCGTTAGCCCAACACATAGGCCAATCAACGTGGCTAATGTGAATCCTACATGGGCGGCGTGGGACCATGACGTGGGTTTGGGGATTCTGTGGGCTGTGGCAATCAACTCCGACATGGGTAGAGGTTGCGGTATATCGGGTTGGTTCAACTGGAGTAGAGCTTCTTGGAGTTCTTTGGGACGGATGTGGTGGTGGTGGTGGTTGTGGTTGAGGAGGTCAACTAGGTCGAGGGAAGGGATTTTTGGGGTCGGATTACCATAATCTAGGTTCCCAGCCAGTTGGATCGGGCTGCTGGTACATAGTGCTCCTTGGCGTTGAATGAGCAACCTTCCTCCAGGTGTAGTGGGGCGACTCCAGGTGTGTATCGGATGTCGGTGATCTCGTTGGACCACGTGATTCGGGCTTCCTCAGGTTGGCGGATGAATACCATGAAAGTTTGAGGTCCTACTTGGTGCGGCTCCAAGTTCTGGGCTCTGGGTTGGAGTTCGAAGGGACATTGCCGCTGGATTGGGACAGTCTCACCTCGAAATAGAGCAAAAAGGCATGTAGTGGCAGATGTCTTAGTTAATTCACGTACGTGGGGGCAAAGATAGAGTTGCCTGATTCAGATACAAGCGTTCAACTCAGCCTGGTTGAGTTCTTGGTACAGGGTGTTCTCGTCGATCAGCATGAGGTACTGATTGGGGTAAATCACTCTCAGTTCTTGGCCTTGGGTGGTGCTGATGGCATGGCCAGATGTCGGTGGACGGTGAAGGTTTCTTTGATGTTGTACACGGGGACGGGTACAACTACTCTCAGTTGGCCTTGTCTCATGTCTGTGTGGCAATGGAGCTTATAGAAAGCTTCTAAGTCTGCGGGCTCGAAGGCTAACTTCAAGGGGCCGTTGGTTTGGCTGGACATGCGCTTCAAAGCTTCTCATACCAATTGGGGCTGAAATAGGTCAACGGTGATTTGCCCATGCAATGCTCGTGTCCATGTGTCTATGATGGCATAGATGTTATGGATGGCTTCCGTTACAGTGTTTTGAGTTAAAGACACAAGTGCTTCTTTCTGGATATATGCCTGTAACGCTCGAATCAAGTCTAACCAGATCAAGAGACGAGACTTAGTAGTACCTAGAGAAGTGAAAGAAGTGTTGGTCTCGGTGGTAAGTCGTAGACTGCCCTTCATTCATGTTGAACATAGCTTTATATACACAACTGGAAAGGAGAAAAGGAGGAGCTTAAGGCATAGAAGAGGAGGGTCTTAAAGCGCGTGTTCCAACTCTGTAGCAACTTGTTGGAGAGTAGAGTCTCTCTTTGGGATCAGGGTGTGGCTCTCTCTTGTCGATGCTTTTGTTCGTATACATGCCCTCGTGACATGGTAAAAGGGAACCTTGTACCTTGTCAACAAAGAAGAACCAGAAGCTTTGCATAAGAGACCCCGGTTAGGATAGTTGCTAGCAGACTTGACAGATTTACAAATACATGTATACATGAAAACAAGTGGGAACAGTAAGACAGAAAAAGAGAAATTGATGAGAATTGAAAGATAAATACAAAAGTAATAGTTCTTCATGGAATAATTTGTCAAGTGATGTAGAGCGTTCTTGAGGTTCTTGAAAAAGGAAGGGAGAAGAGCTGAGATTGATTAGGAACGGCGAAGCCGTTTACATAGTTCCCGTTCGAGGTCAGCACTGGAAAAGGCATCCAAGTCGGACGTGCGGGTAGAGGTTGGGTCCACGGAAGAAGAGGATGATTTGGTCCCGTGTCGACCCCTTTTCGACCTTGGCGCATTCACAAATGAAGGCACGGGAAGATCGACGGACGAATGCTTCCGGGAAGAGAAGCCATTGGGCGTTCTGGAAGAGGAGGAAGAGGTCCCACCACTTGGATGTTCTCTGGTACGAACAGAATTTGAGAGTCGAGGATCCGATGGAGCTTCCCGAGGTGGTGGGGAGGAGGAACAGTGAGTGGTAGGACGGGGTTTAGGGCGATCGTGGGAATATGAAGAAGGCATGGACCAACGGGAACGTTTATCTTGGGGGTGTTGGACGGAGGGGCGAGCAGGCGGGAGAGCAGGTGGAGTCTTGGGGTTTGGAAAAGCCGGGACGAGATCAGGATTGGACGGCCGAGGTGATGGGGTGAGAGCAACTGTATTGTTCTGGGGTGGATTGGGAAGAGGCGAAGTTGAAATAGGATCGTCCCCAAGAGATGTCGGGGCCACCAGAGGAGGTGAGATTGGGGGAGGGTCATCCGTTGAGAAAGACAGTTGGGGATGAGACTGGTAAAAAGAAGTGGGCGGTGCAGGTAAGTCACCAAAACACTGGCCAACGGAGAGGACAAGGGAATCCTGTAGCAGATCCCGGCGTTCCTCTTGACTGATGTGGAGTTCGAGTTCGACGGGGCTCCCAGACAGGGTGTTACGCAACTGCATTGACAGCGTGAATGGGCAGGGAATTGTCT
>NC_081445.1:1211993-1231569 GCF_007210705.1 Tigriopus californicus | reverse complement strand
GTTCACCTAAAAGAGATGGAGGACCACAGCTAGGGAGGAAGGAAGGGGAATAAAACGGAGACGTCGTCTGACAGGAGAGAGAGTCAGCTGTGCAAGCTAACATTTCAGGAAGTGTGAGACAAACCATTCGGGAAAGAAGGTCTTGCAAGATGATATAACGGCATGACGGGATTGGCCCAATGACAGTCGTGTTGATAAGGCGGGGGATAGGTATCAATTCGAAGAGGGTGCCTTTCTTGGCGCTATTTTGAACTGAAATGGAAAAGATGATGTGGTAGCCGGTAGCCGTGGGATATAATGTGGATTTGATTAAGGAGAGTTGTGGTAGAATCAGCAAATGGTGAAGAGCCAGTGTGTTAGTTATATCCTCAACATCTAGAGAGGTAAAAAGAGAGGAAGGAGTGATGCCTTGGCGTGTTTGGGAGGCAATAAGTTGCCAAAATGAAAGTTGTTGATGAAGATAGAGAGAAATGCTTTCTGATTGGACGACTATTTCGCGATTGGGAGCTCTCCAATCACGAGCTACTTCCTCATATTTAGCGGAGAAATTGCTAGGCGCACGGGGAAGAAGAGGACGGGAAGATGTGATGTCAGAAGACAAATCCATGGTGCGAAGATGGGTAGTGACTTTTCGAGGAACCTGGTTTTGCTTGTATGCTCCATAGATCGATTTGGTCATGCGATAGAGGGCAGAGCCATATTGCATGACAGTCCCAACCGAAGGGAAGTGAGAAGCCACAAGAGGGCCAAAAGTACGAATTGACGAACCTAGAGCCACAGTAGAACGGTCAACGCGGTGATGGGTCGTTTCAAGATGCCTATCTCCGCCAGGAAGAGAAGCCCAAATTGATCGAATTTGGTCAATCGTTCGGGTTTGTCGTGAAATAGCTGCAGAACAGAAAGGATGAAGAGCTGGCACAGGATGAAGAGAGGAAGGCGGGTATTCACATACTGGAACGTAAGTATGGGCATTCTGTGCCATGTTGGCGTGAGGACACGGAGCCAATGGCGAAGTAGGGTTGGAGAGGTATGTCCAATGGCAAGATTCTTTCAAGGAGAAATAATAATCCGACCAATCATGCCTGAAGTTTTGGGGACACACTGTCGGGAAGACGACCTTGGTAGCTCGAGATCCATCAGAGGAGAACAACACCTCATTGCCTCCAGTGAAGTTGAGTCCTGCAACAAACCGCTCAATGTTTGATTTCCTCATAAGGGATTGGAGTTCTCAGGCGCCCTGAAGAGTCCGCAGCTCAGGTAGTATCATGTGTCACATCAACGATGTTTCGTGAGATTGGGGATTGATTTTCCGGTTTTATTTTCGGCTGTTGGATCACTGCTTTTTTCCGAGGAGCGAATAAAAGGAACTGCCATTTTTGATCTTAATATTTAACTAACTTTCCATGTAAACCTTATATTAGGGAAGTGAGAAGTTACATCATGAATTGGGAGTGGCAAAATGCCGACATCTTTTCATGGCGCACTAAAGGGAACTGAAAAACCTTGAAGTGGGAAAAATTGGAGGACGGGTGATGCGCGCATAAGGAAGAAGTATTTTCCAACAGGCGTTCCAACGACGAAAGGGCGTTGACTAAATGGGAAAAAGAAATGTTCTTGTCCACGGTAAGAAAATCTAGGTTGTAGCAAATGTCTCGCAAGGGACAAACGCAAACAAGCCATCAACACTGATGTTGGTTGAAGCAGAAGGAGACAGAGTACCAAGACAAGACGAAAAGAAGAGACTAAGAGTGAGGAGGAGTACGTACATGATGCTATGTTGTCGTGTTGAGGTAGAAACGGAGACTGATGGAGAAACACCAATCGGTCTACATTAATATACATTTGGGCCACGAAAGCAACTGCGGGAGAGGAGAGCTACAGATACAGTATAGCTTTGTCCCACGGGGAGGTCGGCGTTATAGGCTCATACGCGTACACCAAGATTGGATTGAGATCCAAAGGCGTTCGCAGCACGATGGGGGTCAGCTTAACCCTTTCTTGCCAAGGCGTATGCGCTGGGAACGCTCCGATGTCGGACCGAATGATGGCCCGCTTGGGGTCCTCAGGTGCAGAGTGGACGTTCCACGCCACAACCGAAACCATGTGCCGATATACCTGCTTTGCCCCACTTTCATAACAGAATGGGGGATTGCAAAATACGCATTGGTTGGGGTTGTCGTTTTTGTGGCACCATGTACGGCGACGGCCCATTGACTTGAAAAAGGGCAACTTGGAAATGAGTTGGTGATACGTTCGACCAGAGAACTCGTCACATTGGAGGCGGGCTGTTCTCATGATTCGACGCCACACTTTGTTAGACAACGTGGTAGCATCTGGCACTGGTTCTCTCCTGAAATTGTCGTCCCAATATATCTGACAATCCTCTTCCACTCCATCCCAAGGCAGTGCGTCCATGACTTGAAGCCATTGGTCAGTTGTAGCATTTGGTACTGAAAAAGAAAACAGCAATTAGGCTGTGAGGTTTAGCTCGTTGGAACTGATGAATGAGAAATAATGTTGTGTCCAAGGTTGATCACACCTAAGGACGATTGCACGTTATGGGGGCACCGACTGGGGAAGTCGGGGAATTCATGAATAAAAAGGCCTGAAACAAAAGGTTGTGGAATGCGGGTATCAACTGCGTCCGCCAACCACATATGAGCGAAGGGAATCCAGAGCATCCTTGTCATATCTTGAACGTTCATAAATTGGGGCACGTGAACTCAATCATGAGCACGGAATCATTTGTCTTCCTTTTGTAGGGCATCGCGTCTTATTGGATCACGGAATAATTGACTTCCTGTTTCAGGGCATCACGGAAAATACTTCGCGGGATATCTTGTCATTTTTGTTTCTTAATTAACAAACTCCATCTTGTACTTCCATCTTTTCGAAGGGTGGTTAAATTTGTCCGTGTTCCTAACGGTTTGTTTGTAAAAAAATTGGTTGTCTTCCTTTTGTAGGGCATCGCGTCACTCTGGATCACGGAATCATTGGCATCCTTTCGTAGGTCATCGCGGAATATGCTTCGCGGAATATATTTCTTCATATTTGTCTCTTGAATAACAAACTCCATCTTTTACTTCCACCTTTTCGAAGGGTGGTTAAATCTTGACCGTGGCCACTACGCTTTTGCGAGTATAAAAAGAATGCCTGGTCCCCTTTCTTCCTTTCATGGAGGGCAGGTCAAACCTAAAGAGAGATTTGGAGCTGAAAGGGAATTTGCCCGGGGAAATTGTAGAAAAATGGCATTGTGTGTCGTCTGAAAAGAAAATATTTGTTCGTCACTGCATTCATGTCCACTTAGCGTCCGCTTTGCAGTAGGAGGGCTAAGAGAGGCGTTAAATGGTCAAGGGTGAATTAGACAGATGAAGACAGCCCCCCTTATGCCACGGCGTTGAATGGAATTGAGGGTGATGACGATTGTAACCATTTACATAATGGTGCCACACTGGATAATGTCAATGGTTGAGTGGGCTTATTGAATCTCTTTGTGATGCGAGGCTATTGACGAGGACCACTTAATCTTGCGGGGAGATTAGAAGGAGACCTCATGGAGTGTAAATGAATATCCCAATCGGGGTCGATTCGGAACACGGGCAGGGACTCAAATGGGGTTAAGTGGGCCACGTGTGAACGACGAGTAGATCCCGTCCTGATGTGCTCTAATATGGCTGTGTTTCCACACTGTGATAAATCAAGAATTTTGTACGGTCCATCGTTAACCCCTTGCAACGCGAGTGCTTTCGGATTAGCTCGTTATTATGCATAACGAGATCACCCACCGACAAGGACTTTGGTTTTCGGCGACGATTGGCATAGTTCCTCGATTTCTCTCGGTGTTGTTGCAATGTAGTTTGAACCTGAGAACGAATATTGGTGAGATTGTTTTCCACCGCCCTACAATAGGAGTCGAGATCGGGCCACGAGTGATCAAAAGAAAGTAAGTCATGAGGTGTTTTTGGAGGGAGACCATAGAGGATTTCGTGCGGGCTCCAACCTAGAGATGTACTCGTAAGGTTATGAGCGATGTTGAAAAGCAAAAGCTGGGAATACCAGGGTGAAGAAGTATTGGAACACATGATTTTCATAGCATGCTTGGTCTGCTTTACAGCCAACTCAGCCGTGCCATTACCCCATTGGGAATGAGCGGGAGTTTGGCGTAAGGTGATTCCAAGTGACACCAACCATTCGTGTAGTTCTGTGCCCGGTAATAGAGCTGCTTCGGAGTCACTGCGAAGGATTCGAGGCAAACCTAGTTGAGGAAAGACGGCAGTTTCAAATGTGTGGCGAATGTGAGCCTGCGATTTTGATGGGCTAGGGATAAGAATGAGAAAGAAAGAGAAATTGCAGCAAATTAGTTGAACCATCTGTTTGCCTTGAGGAGACCTAGGAAAACCTCCCATGATGTCAAAATTGAGGATATCCAACGGGCGGGATGCCTGTTCATTCAAACCGAACGATTGACGTGGACCAGGCTCCTTTAGTCCAATTTTGCAAAGATAGCAGTGCGAGGTGTACTCCCAAATCAGGGATCGTAAATTCTCGTGAAAGTATCGCCTGGATATATCTTGTAACATTTTCGAACGAGATTTGTGGGCTCCTGTTGAAGAATAGTGATGGATGAAAAAAACGTGAGGAAGGAAAGAAAGAGGGATAACCAATAGCAAGCGATTGTATGGGCCTTTCCTGTAGAGCAAGGTCCTTAGCAGTAGGGAGATGCTTTGCTTGTCCGTTTTGTTGCCATACCAGACAATATTTTCTGACATGCTTCATCTTGGTCCTGAGCCTGCTTAAATTGTTCAACGGAAACGGTTCCAGAATCCACAATGGCTGAACCTGACACAATCGAAGGGAACGTGCCAGGAACCACATCAACATTGAACAATTGTGCCCTCGAATTGGCTGCATGAGGAGAGAACGTTTTTTCCATGGGATGCCGGGACCTTTTGCATGTTTTGGGAATTTTTATTTTCCGTTCACGAGCAATGGAGAGGGGCGGAGGATTCAGGATGCGAGGTGTTTGTTTCTTTCGGCGAGTGGATTGCGATGGGCCGGGAAGACCGTCCAGCTCGAGCAAGCGACTCACTTCGGCAGATGAAAAAGATTTTCCATCCTGGATAATCAAACGGTGAAGAAGAGCTTCACTTTCAGGTTGGGTCATAGGGCGCAGAGTGCGAGTTGTTGAATCATCGAAATGCCGAGATAGATCATCAGCGACATTATTCTCCTGGAACGTGCACAATCGACATGTTATAAGATGAAATTTCCAATGCGAGTCGAGCAATACATGGTGTGCTGTTTCGTGAAAGGCGAATAAACAATAGAGCACGAGCATCTATGTGAATAGTCAACTGAGAGGCGAATTGGAGAAAATAATTGAGGGAACGGAGGCCATATAATAATGCCAAGCACTCAATGCGATAAATGGAGTAGTTCGCCTCTGCCTTTGTGAGTTTCCTGGAGACGAAAGCAATGGGAGCTATTACTCCATCCGGTAGAACTTGATTACAAGCAAAGCCAAGACCAGAAGTGCTTCCATCGGAATAGCAAGTGTAAGGGAGATCTGGTTGAGGCAAAAACAGAGTTGTGTTAGTTGCCACCATCAACTTAAGATCTTCAAAGGCTTTGTCGTGAGAAGATGTCCACTTGAACCGGGTTTGAGTGGAAAGATCATACAAGGGCTTCGCTATCCTGGCGAAATGAGGGAGAAATCGGCGGTAGAAATTCAGGNGGCAGATGAAAAGGATTTGCCATCCTGGATAATCAAACGGTGAAGAAGAGCTTTGCTTTCAGGTTGGGTCATAGGCCGCAGAGTGCGAGTTGTTGAATCATCGAAATGCCGAGATAGATCATCAACGACATTATTCTCTGCTCCTGGAACATGCACGATCGACATGTTATAAGACGAAAGTTCCAATGCCAGTCGAGCAATACATGGTGTGCTGTTTCGTGAAAGGTGAATAAACAATAGAGCACGAGCATCTATGTGAATAGTCAACTGAGAGGCGAATTGGAGAAAATAATTGAGGGAATGGAGGCCATATAATAATGCCAAGCATTCAATGCGATAAATGGAGTAGTTCGCCTCCGCCTTTGTGAGTTTCCTGGAGACGAAAGCAAAGGGAGCTATTACTCCATCCGGTAGAACTTGATTACAAAGCCAAGACCAGAAGTGGTTCCATCGGAATAGCAAGTGTAAGGGAGATCTAGTTGAGGCAAAAACAGAGTTGTGTTAGTTGCCACCATCAACTTAACATCTTCGAAGGCTTTGTCGTGAGAAGATGTCCACTTGAACCGGGTTTGAGTGGAAAGATCATACAAGGGCTTCGCTATCCTGGCGAAATGAGGGAGAAATTGGCTGTAGAAATTCAGGCTAGCCAACAAACTGACTAATTTCCGAGCAGTGGTGGGACGAGGATAATCTTGATAGGCCCGAATTCTGGCAGTAGGGATATTCATAGAATCGTTTTGGTACACAATACCTAAGAATTCAGTGACCAGTGTGAGAATACGAATTTTTGATGGTTTTAGCTTCAAATTGTAATCGCAAAGAGCCATCAGGAGCTTTTCCAAAATTGCCAAATGACGATCAACGTCCGTGGGAATCAAAATGGAACCCGTCGAGGATACCAACAGGTCGTCAACTTGGCATATGACGTCAGGAATATTTCTGAACACCTCGTTGAGCAGAAGGCTGAGTTGGTTGGGCGAATTTTTCATGCCCTGAGCTAACGTTTGATAACAATATTTGACTTTGTTTTGTCCCCAAAACGCTGTCAATGGCTGGGATTCAGCATCGAGAGGGACCTGATGGAACGCGGCCTCTAAATCCAATGTAGTTCGCAGATGTTTCCCCTGTAACTGAGTCATGACCTCGTTGTGGCTAATCACCGTGGTGGGCTCTGATATTGTGCATTCATTCATCAACCGAGCATCCAAAAGTAATCGTAATGCCCCCGATTTCTTTTTGGTCACCAGTAGATTGCTAGTGAGATGAGTGGGCTGATTGCACGGGCGAAGTATACCTATCTCCGAAAATCGATCAAGAATCCGTTGTACGTCAATATGAGTGTTCGCCGGCAGTGGAAAGTATTTCTGACACTGGGGCTTGGTTCCTGGTTTTAGCTTAATAGAAGAACAGAAATATTTGGCATTCCCAGTATCCAAATCATGCATCGCTAAACAGTCAGAGTAATGGCCAAAGAGTTCATGTATTCGCGTCCGAATGTGAAGAGGGAGGTGGTCTAATGGGATTTGGCTGAGAGCCTCATCCAAAGTAGCCGACGAGGAGGAGGGCGGCATGATCAATGCCCCATTTTCGGCTCTATCAACTATCAATGATGCCGAGGGTTGAACAGAACCTCTTTGAGTGAAAGAGTCCATTAAGGCCACTCTTTCTTCGTCGGATAAATAGAGATCCTGGGCCATTAGGTTTTGAGCCATGACCCTCCGAGATTGGTCCTCAACATCGATCAAAGCTTCTATTGTGCATAAGACTAATTGGGGGCACTCCTCGATAGTAGCCACTACGGAATCCTTTGGGATGCGAATGCTTCGACCCTCCTTCGGATGAGGAGCTAAGTAGCACGTGAAGAGTCTTTTCCCGTCCACGACAGTCACATCAGCGGGATCATAATAGACCGGAGGGGAAAGTAAGGTGCTAGAAAAAGGAGAATACACTTCGATCGTGTAGAAAGTAGAAGGAGAGAAGTCGGCATAGCCATCGTCCACTTGAAGATAACAAAGGACCCTGGTCCCAGTATTGGGGTGAATGACAATGTCTTCAACACTTGTCAACTGGCCACCGTCGCGGTTCGACTGGATAATGGGAATAGGAAACTCGACTGAAAACTGGTGTGAATTACCTTCATTTCTCGTCAAGGGAGTTTCGACAAAAACTGAGCAATCAAAAACCAAAGTGTCAGGCGCCTCATATAGTTTGTAAGTGCTTCCAAGAATATCATTTCCTATAATGAGAGGTTTAGCCAAATCTGTAGCTATAAGGCACGGATGATAGAATGATATAGCCTCTTCATTACTCCCATGGAACGTAAGGCGCAAAAAGACGGACCCCGTGATAGCTCTGGAAGAATTGGCAGCTGCACATTGAAACGGGTTAGACTTTCGAAACCAATGCGGCTGATAACTAAGGACAAGAGAAGGGAGAAGATCTTTGCGAACCACTGTAGCATTGGATCCGGAGTCTTTCAATGCTGAAACCAGTAAGCGGTGTTCACCGATATGGACAGAAAGAAATGGCAGTCCAGGAGATTTCGTGCAATCAAGGGAAGTAGTAACTTGTCACAGAACTGTGTGATTAGTTCCACACATTCCCGTGAACAGAAGTGAATCTGATAACCTGAAAACGAAAACAAGGGAATGTTACGACCATGAGGGTATCGTATTTGATGATAGAAATTGCTCCTCCTAATACCTCCGATATTGTTGTTGGTTAGATCCACGTCCCGGGCCTTGATAAAAGTGGGAATTGCCACCGCAATTATGGCCACATGAAGGGACGTACGTCACTTGACGTGTTTGGGCTGGAAAAGATTGCATAGACCAGAACAGATCATAGTCGGGCGCAGGGGGGTCCATAAGGAAATTGGCCACCAATTCCATGACCAGACCAGTTTTGGGGTTGGTGTGGAGGCTCGGCCGATGTGCTAGAAGGATTATGATTCATGGAAGGAACAAAAGACACGTTTTGTTGTGATGTCCGATTGAATTGACGCCCCTCATCTGGAGCATAGTATTCCTGACGTTTGGGCAGTCCACTCCATTTGGTGTCACGTTGCTCAGCCGGTACACTCGGAGTGAAATTCGGCGGGGGCAAATGGAGGCGGGAACTAAGTGGTTGGTGAACGAATTGTCGGAAAGCTTTTGTACCTAAACTTGAAGACGAAGCATTGGGGTGGGAAAGAAAAGGAGATGGATTGTTACGAGAAGCTTCAAAAGCATTATGACGGGCCCTCTCTTGAGAAGTGGAACGCATTTGGTCACGAATGTTGCTCCGAGATTTCATTGGCGGATTGGTTTGAACTTTGTTCACCTCCAAAGCTGAAAGGTGTGTTGCTAATTCACGGTGGGATGATGACGCCTCAACCATCTCGGCCAATTCAATAAGCTCAGAGATGGGGGTGAGGACCCCATGACGATTGTCTGACCACGTCTTTTCCTCCAGACGAAGCCACACCTCAGTAGAGCAGATTTTACGTAGCGTGGAAAGCTCCTCGCAATGTGATCTGCCCTCCCTGCTGGCAAGGGGAAACAGATGAGCCGTTTGATCCACATACAACATCACTCTCAACATAGCCTTACGGATAGGTTCATTATGAGCGCGAGTGAAATTGGTTAGCTTAGTCATGATGAGTTGGGGAGAGTCCTTTTTGGAAAACCAAGTGGCCATCCTGTCCACAATGACTCTTAACGGTTGGTCCCTAATTGTCTGAAATGTATCGAAATAGTCAGCGTGAGTAAGAGTACTCAACGCCAACTTGATGTGATCATGAGACAAGGAATGGCTCTCCGCAAAGATCGTGAGTTTACTCCAAAACTCCGAGAAACAGATGTCTGAATCAGCTTGGAGTTCTGGAACAAATTTCTTCACGCTCAACACGTCCAAGTCCTCAAAACACGCAACATCCGATGGGATTGTCAGATCGGTGGAACGGCTAGACCGTTGGATCGATGACATATCCTGGAGGCGTGATTCCACTGTTGTAATATCTTCGTCAAGGGTGCGGATTGCTCCTCAAATAGACCCCATGATGGTGAAAAGTTCATCTGGGATTTCGTCATCCTGATCAAAAGGAGCCTCTAAAGCTAAGGCCTGAAGTCGGAGATTTTCTCGACGACCTCATAGTACCTCAATTCGATCAGAAAGGGATAGCATTTGTGCATCATCAGAAATAGGGTGAATCGAAGTAGGGACTAAAGTTTTGAGCAATAAATCCCCGTCCGTTTCATAGAAATGTTTGAGAGTCAGCTTAGAAGGAGGAGATAGGAAGGAATTTCCAGGAGAAGCCATCGTGAATGAAGGTCAATGGGATTGATCCAGGGTAGCTGAAGTATCGAGGTAGAATCACGAGGTGGTTCCTTGAGGTAGACGTTGGCCCTAGAGAAATAGAAAGAGACGTGGAGTCGGTGGCGTTAAAGCTGGGCTAAAGCTAGAGGAGAGAGATGCTGAAAGAGATGCTGAAAGAGATTCTTGGAGTTGACGATGTTAAAGCTGGGCTGAAGCTAGAGGGAAGAGAAGAGGAGAAGACCACAGCTTGGAAAGGGCTTATTGAGAAGTGCTGGAAAGAAATGTCACGGTCGCCATGTAACGCTCGAATCAGGTCTAACAAGATCAAGAGACGAGACTTAGTAGTACCTAGAGAAATGAAAGAAGTGTTGGTCTCGGCGGTAAGACGTAGACTGCTCTTTATTCATGATGAACATAGCTTTATATACACAACTGGAAAGGAGAAAAGGAGGAGCTTAAGGCAGAGAAGAGGAGGGGCTTAAAGCGGGTGTTTCAACTCTGTAGCAACTTGTTGGAGAGTAGAGTCTCTCTTTGGGATCAAGGTGTGGCTCTCTCATGTCGATGCTTTTGTTCGTATACATAGATCATCTAAATTTAGATCGGTTTCGCCCACTTTGACCATGGCAATTTGGAGATTGAAGCCACCATGGTTGTCGGGATCGTCGTCCTCATCCATCAGATTGCCAACGGGCGCTCAAGATAAGGCATTCGGAATGCAGTGTTCCTTACCACACTTCCATTCCACCGAAAACTTGAAAGATGAGAGACGGGAGCGATAAGTGAGAATTCGAGGATTTTCAATGGCATTGAGCATTTGATCATTGAAAATATCTCTCAACGGTTTGTGATCCGTAACAACAACGAAGTTCTCCAAACCTGCCAAATAAATTCGACACTTCTTTATCGCCCAATAGATAGCCAAAGCTTCAAGCTCGATGATGGCATATCTACTCTAGGCATCCTTCAAAAACCGAGATCCACATTGAATGAGTTTCCGCTCACCCTCGTGTAATTGCATGAGTGCGAACCCAAGGCCCTTTAACTTGGACGCATCCGTTTGAAGGACGGTCTTGGCTCCAAGCTTGAACATTCCCAAAACGGGGGGAGAGGTAAGAACAGATTTGACCTGTTCAAATGCCCTCAGGTGCTCGGGGAGCCATATAAAAACATTTTTTTTATTTTCAACAGACCTCTCAATGGTTCCGCGGTCTTGGCAATCTCACTTGAGAACTGGCCTAGTTGGTTTACGAGCCCAAGAAACGATCTCAAATCCCAACGGTCCTCGGGAGGAGGAAACCTTGAGATCGCGGTCACCTTCTGCGGATCTACCTGGATGCTATTGTGGGAGATACAATATCCCACAAACTCGATCTCTTCAGCCCCACCAATCAGACTCTTCTTCGCATTGACGGTCATCCCAAAACGAGCAAAGCGCTCAAGGATCTCGCATGTAATGTGAACCAAGTCGTGGTAGTGCTCTTTTCCAACGGCCATGTCATCAACGACTTTCAGGACACCAAGTCCAGACATTGCCACGTCACCTCTATAAGAAAAGGAATCACTTGTAGAAATGAAACCCATCGGTGAGCGCAGAAATCGGAATTTCCCAAAAGGTGTTA
Organism: Tigriopus californicus; assembly: GCF_007210705.1. NCBI lineage: Eukaryota > Metazoa > Arthropoda > Copepoda > Harpacticoida > Harpacticidae > Tigriopus > Tigriopus californicus. The sequence continues at coordinate 1,219,920 of NC_081445.1, read as the reverse complement.
TATAAGTAGTCAACTCTTGAGATTCTTTGGCCAGAGGCATTTGCCAGTAACCCTTGACTAAGTCGAGCTTAACGAAAAACTTATCGCACGGCTTGAATCCACAAATTGCCTCAGCTGGAGTTTTGATTGGATGGAGGGAGCATACGACCTCTGTATTCAAACGGGTCAAATCCACACACAGGCGGAAGTATCCATCTGGCTTGGGCACCACGACCAATGGATGGCACCAGGGCATTGGGACATCACCTACGGGCTCAATGGTTCCACGATCCACCATTTCATCAAGATCTTTCTTGACAGGGGCCATGTGAGGAATTGGTATTTGGTGTGCGGTGTTGATCGCAAATGGCCTTGCTCCTTCCTTCAAGGTTATCACCATTAAATCCCAAACAATTTGACCACACATTGGTTTCAAGCGGGATTCATCAAAAACAGAGGTGTAAACAGGTTTGAGTTTGGCTTCAACTAAGTGAAAATCGTCCCTAGAGGGTGTAGAAGGTAACGATAAAATCCATTCTTCTCTCTCTTTCAACGGCCAAAGAGGTTGGGCCGGATCAGGGATCGAATTGCCTTGCTCTTCAATTACAGAGATAGCCGGACTGGGGAAATTGGGTCCAACAATTCCCAAGGCTCGACACGCATCCAAACTAAGGTATGCATCTTCAACATCATAGCTGATGACTTCAGTCATGTTATGGGCAATATGTTCATTGCTCAAAGATAATTCAGACTGGAATGAACCAACAAAATTAAGGGGACGGCCATCAACACCGGAAATGGTGGAGTTCCATAGACATTGTTCAATTGATGTCAATTGGCAAAGATCTGAATTCCGAAATTGGTTCATACCCATTATAATGATGTCGGCTCCTGTGTCGGCACAAAATCGGAGATTGACAGACTTGGATGATCGGTGAGGAGAGACCAACACATCAATCCGGTTGCCACGCTCTTGTTGAGACGACGTTGCCACCCGAAGATGTAAATTACCTGCCTTCTTCTTGTCTCGTGACGCATCTCTCTGGCGGCACGCGGGCTGCCAATCTCAAGATGCCCTGATTTCGTCAAAAGCATCTTACCAGACTTTCCACCTTTCTTCTTATAGTTGGATTTCGCCACTTGGCCCACTTGATCCAGGGCGCCTACTTCTTGGATAGGAGATTGGGAATGAAACCCACGGACTCCGCGGCGGTTGGTCTCAAGTTCTAGCAAGAACTTTCGGACCTCATTGAAAGTGGTGGGATTGCGCTCCATGATCCTGGCTTTATCACCGTCAGTCCTCATCCCCTGTAACAATAAAGCTATGAGGAGACGGTCTTCCGTTATCTTTGCAGTGTCGGCATAATTTGCCAATTCACGCAGGGAATTGCAAAAAGAGGTGTAATCCTGACCATCCTTCTGCCACACAGCCAGAAGATCGCGCATATCAAGGTGGACATTTTTCAGGCTTTGGAGATGCTCCTGGATCAAATCCAAGATTTCGACCACGTCACGACCGGTGTCTTGTTTGATGTCTAACGTATGTTGGATAACCCTCAAGAATCCCGAGGAACAACATTCCCATAAGAGGCCAACTTGGATAGACTGCTCTCTTTGATCTAAACATATAAGATTAGAGTAATTCACCCATAACAGACGCCATCTGATAAACGTCTTGTGATCAGTGTCTTCTTGGAGTAATGGTGGCTTCTTTGCGTCAATTCTAGGGAGAGAAGAACTCTGCCCAGATCCACGAGCACTTTGAGGACAATCAATAACCTCAGCTCGAAGGATGGAAGCCTCCGCATCTTTCCGGAACCCAATCAACTTTGATTTTGCTTTGAAGAAAGCCTGAAGATTTTCCTCCACGTCCGGATCTGCATCTCGCGTATCAGACGCAAGATGGCAGATGATCTGATCCTCTGCATTCAGATATTTTTGTAGTTGTTCGTCCCAATGGTCGACAAATCTTTCCAACAATGTTGGATGCTCACCCTCGACATAGTTGCTAAAAGCAGATTCGGCCATGTTCCTCGCTCAAGTAAGAGAGGCCTTGAAGCCCTTACGGCTGGCTTTCAAAACCTGAATAGCTCCTCGGTCAGACATGACGGAGAAAGACTCAGAGGATAGGTGGATTCGACGATAAATTGTCACCCCGGGAAATTGACGGTCCACGATCAACACCACAAAATCGTGATGGATGGGAGTTGAAGGAGGTGACTCTCACACAGTTGGTTCTCACACAAATCCTCACACAAAAGTATACGGTGAACACGTCGAAAACATATACATGTATCAGGACCACAGGTCTCGGATCAGAGGATCAGTGATGAGCCGTAGACGGAAAGTACTTCATAGATTCGTACTAACCGACTGCGCCATCGCATGATCGTATCGAGTGGGTTAAGACGGAAGACATGTAGTCTGATTAAGAGTTAAGATCGAAGTGTATTTCTGGTTTGCGTTGGCACATAAATTAAACAACGAGAAAGTAGGTCACGCATAATTAGTCACCACAAGGTCCACTCATGTAATGAAACAGAAAACATATCTCCTTGATCACGCAACTTTAGAATATCTTTCTTTTTCTCCTCCATAATTTTGGCACCATAGGCTAAGGCTTCTTTCTTGAGCAACTGACGAGAGTTTGGAATTTTCAATCCTTGAGCACGAAGACCAGCTTTCAGATCTTTACTGTCAGCCAACGTTGCGAAAGGGATCCCATCCAGCGCAAAAATTCGTGCCAGGACAAGGCCAATAGGTTCTTGACACTTCCCAAAGAGTTCTCCAATCTTGGGTTGCTTTCCGGCTTTGACATGGTCGTCAATAATACTGCTCTTTGTTTTGACAAGTTCCACCTTGATTTGATGCTTGTGTTCAAGATGATAATGCAGAGAGGACGTAGCGTGGGCATTCTTGAAGATTGCCCCACAGTGTTTGCACTTTAGGTCATTTTCTCGGTCTTTATGTCAAAGGAACTCTTCCCAGATTTTTGAGCGTTTTGCAGAGGAGATTGCTATCCAGTCAGACATTGTTTCAAATAGTTCCTTGCTTTTATTGTCCAAACAAAACAGTAGCTATTACTAACTAGCTGCTGTAAGCTTACAACCGGTTCAGACATTTCTTCAAATGACTCTTGCTTGTGACTCTTTGAGCAAAAGAAAAACAATTAAAGTAGCGCAAAATTCAAAATTTAGTGAAAGTTATTTGATTAACTCATTTTCATTAATCAAAATATGATTAATTTTTTATGATTAATTATTTGATTAATAATTATTTGATTAACAGGCCTACCCCAAAGGCGTCTGTAAGGTCCGCGCCTACATTAAGCAACCGGTAACATCCTCAGAATGTACCTATTTCAAAGCTGCACTTCTCAAGGCCACTCTACTGCCTCAACCAGAACGAGTTCAAGAGCTCATCACCTGTGCCCTCGGCGATTCACGCCCATCCCATCTCCTAACTACAATGCAAACTATTTGGCCTGATGATAGCTCTGTCATCTTACAATTCCTAGGGAATTGTTCCTTCAAAAGTTGCCTACATCCCTTCACCCTGGGTAAGCTTCCTCCTCACATCTCTCATTGTCGGACCTTTCTGCCAGAGCAGATGTTGAAGTTGCGTCCCTTCAACTAGCCACCCATGGTTCAGACCCCTCTGAAGTGGTGAGCCTCGTATGTGCCAATTCTGGAGAGGTTTGTGAGCCTGCAACGCCCATGGAAGACGAGCATCAAATTGTATCTTCCTTTCCGCCACGGTAAGTGAAAATGCCCGCTATTCTTTGGTATGAGGGCGAGATCTGGCAAATATTGTGCGTGTTCCATCACCGTGTACAAGTTAGCAGCCAAGAATTCCTTGACGAACTTGGCCGTGTGAACCAGGGCATTGTCCCAATGAAAAATGAACCCGTGGTCTGCTTTGATTGGTCTTTTCTTGACCAAAGCTTTCTGAAACCTGCCCAGGGTGTCCACAATGTAAACCACGTTGACTTTGACGCCTTTTTCCACATATCTTGTGTAGATCATCCCTTTTGAGTTGAAGAAGGCCAAAACCATAACGTGGTCTCTTGAGGCTTGCACACGGGCTTTAATCGGGCCTGGGGAGCCCTTCTTAAGCCACTGCTTGGACTGTTGCTTGGTGTCTGGGATGTGTAGGGACACAGCGGACTCATCCATTGTAAAAATCAGGTCAAGCCATCCATTCCCCTTCATTTCTACGTTAGTTTTAAACTTGGCTGACAACTCCACGCGACGCTCTTTTTGCTCGTCAGTCAGCAATTTTGGGACCTATCGGGCAGACTTCTTGACGAGGCTGAGGTCTTTGTGAATCACGGTGTAAATGGTGCCAATTGAGCAACCAAATACTTGGGCCAATTCCTCAATGCCAACACGCCGGTCTTTGTTGATATAAAGGCTCACGGACTCAATAAAGTCCGGCGTCCTGGTTGTCCTCTTGGCATTGAACCGCCTCTGATCATCGGCGTCCTGCCCGTCCACTACCTTCTTAATGATGTTGAAAATAGCACGAATCTTCAGAGCATTGTCCGGATAGGGGGCATCCAGAATCTCTTTGATATCCTTTGCGTTCTTCTCTGCCTTTGCGAGGTCAACGGCAAAATCATGCACGCGAGTCATGTTCAATTTGGCACAGGTAGGGTCAACAGCCTTGGGGGAATGATGATAGTATAACCCTTGTTAGTAGAAGCCGAAATTAATTTTAGCAATAACTTTTCAAAAATGGTTGCGAAACAATTATATTTTAGCAATCTAATCTGTCAGACCAATGGTTTAGAAATAAAAAGGCGAATGCATNGCTCTCGAAACCATTTGTCTTTTCTTGAGGTCTTCATCATTCACGGTGGTTAAATGATGTGATTTTTCGTGCTTCCTGATTGTGGCATTTTTTATTTGACTTTCAAAATTCTTTTTGACAAGACCTTGGTGCTTGGAACAACTTTCTTGTCACCTAAAACTATTATAATCAATAGTATCAACCGACTTGAAAAATGGTTTTCGGTGAACTCCAAGCATGCTATTTGTGTGATCATAAAAACTGCTCAAAACTGCAATAATATTTGACAGACTGAGAATTAGAGTGCAACGAATCAACTAAGATCAACCCACGCAATGACATTTTCTGATCTATTTTGCTTGTTTTTTCGTCATCATTCGATAAATATCTGGCTCACATTATATTAGAATAGAACGCAGATGAACAAGTGATGATAAACTTTATCATGCTCCACCATGTTCGTCACAGAATTCGCATCCGTCTTTAAAAACATCATTTTAACACATTGTCATCGTCTGAAATAAGATGAGGACCAGACAGAACTTGATTGGCTTGACTTGGGGAAAGGCAAACTCATCAAAGAGCTACTGATCTGTTAGGTAAGCTTTGAAAAGCTAACATGAATTGCAGTCGACGGGTCTAGCCACCGTGCTCTCAGACAAAGCAGATGCAGGATCGACGAGTGAAATCAGGAGTACATTCTTTGCCCCCCAAAAATGTGCTTAGTAAATCTTCTGACATCATTTGGGAGACTGAGGGCTAATTTTTGGCTTAGGGCTAATGCCTCGAGAGCAGATAGATCCAAGATTTGCTCGTCTGGCGTAAAACACACGTTGGTTAAAAGGCTCGTAAAGTTTTGAGAGAAATAACCAAACAAAATATTCCCATTGTATTAGGTGGCAAAATTTTATGGCTTAAGTTTGGTTTTATCGCTCTTTGTCATTTTACCTCCAATTAAAAAACTTACGTATCAAAACTATAGTCTTTGGACACCTATTTGAACGAAAATAAGAGTACAGTTAGTTAGTTAGCTCTTAAATTCAAACGAAGATATGATCCGGTCAAGTGCTTCTTTAGAATTCAATTGAATGCATTTGATTTTAAAATAGGACCATTAATACTCAAGTGATTCATTGACGGTTCACTAAACTAAAAAAAATAGTTGGTATTCAATGCCATCAAGTAGTCTTTTTGATTGAAAACATCGCAGCATTTTTTGAAAAAAAATAATAATAATAGTTTTTAAATCATTCAGAAATTCCTTGTGCTATTTAAGTTCCTTGCTTGATCTAGAAATCCATAGAGCACTAAAATAAATTATCTTCCCTCAAATTCGGCAAGCTAAACATGACCAGATGTGTTTGGATACTTCCGTCAAAACTTAACTAGCTATTTGCACCACTGTGAACAACTGCTAAGTGATTACCACGTACGTCTGCAGGATCAAGCATGAGCCATTGGTGACGTTTGAACTCGTAACTGTACAATAGGGGTAGGCGTTATCCTGGGTTCAGAATGCCAATCAATCATTTTTTTTCTCATTTGATAAAATCTTAGTTCAAATACCATTGCAGTACAGGTGAGGCTAGGGTCGAGAATTGATGATTCCTTTTTGGCTCATCAGTCATCAAAATAAATGAGAGTTGCCCCAGATTACTACATGTTTTGAATTTCAGCTCTGGGTGAAAAGTTCTTGCCTCTCAAATACCCATATTATTGCCAATAGTACCCTCAACACCCGACAGTAAAAACGTTAAGATCAATGCTCATTTGCCAAGTGGTTTTAGCTATTAGCATTATTAAAAATGAGCCCTCTTCTTTGAAGGACTGTGGATAGGCTGTTGTCAATGACAAATTTGCCATAGAGCAAACATTCTTGTAACCTGTTCAAGCGGAAAAGTATTTGTTTGTTGTATCACACTCTTTGTGCTATGGCTAAATATTTGCATAGGAACCCCCTGGCGATTTAAAGTCTCAACTAATGTTTCATTTTCCACTGATTTAAGGGTAAAGTAGGAGGTAAGATTTTTATTTTGAACCCGATGAGCCAAACTATTTTTCTTAAACTGTTTAATTTTTGTCCAACTGTGTGACTTTTAAATTAATATTTTGTACACTAACGTTAGTGCATTTTGCTGAAAATTTCGACTCAAAAGCAAAAACAATAATAAAGAAAAAAAGACTATAACTTAGTTTTACGGTGTTCAAAAAGTCCTATCAAGTTTCCAGAGAAATTCCCAAACACAAATTGGCATTTTTCTACACTAAAAAGTCATAGGGAACAACTTTAACTTTATTTTTTATGTAATTCTAGTCCACATAAAAAACTTACATACCTAAAAACATTATAAAAACTAAAATTTTCAAAAACCTACTCAATGCAAATTAGGAGCTCTTGAATGTAATTTACGATATCATCTATTTCACCGCTACTTAGATACATCGGATTTAGTGGTCCAAATTTCATCGTTTTTAGCCCCAAAATGCCCCGGTTATATGTTAATGCAATTTCCCAAAGATATAATATTGATTTTCATTATCGCAAAAACGAAAGATTATTTTTCCATTTCTTGCATAATTTCAAATTAACTTAAAACTTGTACAACCATATCTAAAACCCTCAAAAAAGCAGATTTTTGAAAATTCATTTTTAAAAGCGTCCAAGATACATTTAGTTGAGTGGTCGCAGAAAAATTCACAAAAATATCAATGAAACCTTAAAGAAGCTATTTTCAATCAGATTCAACAAAGTCTTCAAGAAACGACAAAATCTATAACATTGTTGTATGTATTGTCTTCAGAATTCAAGTGAATGTATAAGTAAGTGTACACATGATGATTGTACAACACATTTTCAAAGATTACACTTTTAATGTGTTTTAACTGACAATATATAGCATTTTTTAGTTATTATGAGACTATATAAGAAGAGGAAAAATAATATTTTGTATTTATGATATTGAAAATCTATATTTCAGAAATCAGAATTTGAATTAACCCGGGCGGTTTGGGGCTAAAGACGATGAAATTCGGACCAATAATTTCATGTAACTAAGAAGCGGTGAAATAGATGATTTCATAATTTATATTTAAGAGCTTACTTAATGTACTCCCCAACTTACATTGGGTAGGTTTTTGAAAAACTTTTTATAATGTT
>NC_081445.1:1190143-1211965 GCF_007210705.1 Tigriopus californicus | reverse complement strand
CAGGGAGAAGGTCTCGTTTCTTTTTGAATGCCCGAGGGCATGATTAAAGTCGAAACGAACCACTATGTGATCGAGCACATTCAATGTACTTTGAACCAGCACTTCACTGGAACTTGAGAACTTGAGAGGGGAAATGAACTTGCCCATAAGACATCTAGCGCCATGATTCTCCACCAGCGCTATGGAAGACCTTCCACGCCTCCATTCCATGTCCACCGACTTGACAACGAGGGCCTGACTGAGAATAGTCCCGCCTTATGTAAGAGATCAAGCAAGCACTGTTAAATGATCGACTTTTCTGACACCTGTGATAGTCCTGGTAACATCATTGATGGCGACCTGGACGGCCCATGTTTGCCATATAACATTAATGGATTAAATAGAAACTAGTGGAATAATTAGTTGTTTGCCAAACCTTTTTGGGGGTCAAGAAATTCGTGAAACGTATTCAGCGATCCAAATTTTACCAAAGGAACATAAATATTGAAGAACTAAAGGGCACTTTCTCTATTCGTACTTTTCCGAGTCAATCTTTCTGAAACATGTGTAAGTGGATAAGCCATTACTATTTTTCAAGGATACATATATTGCAGTTCGTTTCTGAATTTTGGGATCATAACGATCGAATGCATTAAATTTCGATGGACCCTCTCCACTTAATGGTTGGTTGACATATTTACTAAATCAGTAAGTAGCTTAAAGAATTCACAACTGATCATTCTTTTGCTGAACAGTGTTCTTAGCTATTCCTTAAGACCGTTTCAACATCTTTGACCTACTTTTCATCAAAACTGGCCAACTAAATGCCCTTCCTTACTTGACCATTCCAATAGTTGGGGGTTTTCAAGTCCTTGAACATGTTCCAATCACAAAGTTATTAACAGATCCGTCTTTTCTTGAGCGGCCAGCCACAACTGAATTTTTGAGGATGCTTTTCACGGGTCATGTTAAACAATTGATTGTGGTCGAAACTTCCTCAAAACCCCAAACCTTGTTTGCTCGAAAGCAAACTTGGCTCAATTACAATCTAAAATGTAATTATTTGCAGATACAAATATATTCGATTCAAAATGTGACCAATTACAATCATCTCATTTTGAAAGGTTGAATTAACTTAAGATACAATGTTGAGTGACAGAGATGTTTGGCAACACTTTTGGGTCCTTTAAATAGCACCTATCTGATGAGTAAAAATAAGTTGCCTTTTTGGCCGTAATAATAATAATGATCTTTTAAAGTTGGGGAGAAATGAGAAAAAATACTTGAGAAAACACGATTATGTGTTTACAAAGCTATCATTGAGTTCCCAAGAAAATATCATTTTGTTTAATCGCAATATTCGCAAGTTTTTAATTGATACAAGTGTCTAGGTAAACAATTGACTCTCTCCTGGAGCCTACTGCTTTGACGCTGAGGTTGCGAATGTTCACAAAATATGTTTGGGTCGGAACAAGCTCAACTGCAAGCTCTCTTTTTGTAGACTTTCCCAAACGGAAATAAGGTAGCTGAATTTGATATACTCAATTCGTTGGTAGACCAAATGTTGCATAAAATGTAAATCGCAACAGCTAGTCAAATCATAATCCTTCAGAAACTACGAAGGGTTTGGCTGAGGCGTAAATCCTTCATTTGATCATGGTGTACAGAAGTAAATAAAAAGGTTCCAAACAAGGAATAGGTTGAGAAGGAAGCAGAGAAGGACCCAAATGATAAAAAAGGTCAANAAAAATAGTGAGAAAAAAGTCGAGGAAGAGGTGAGAGAGTGAAAAAATTAGAAATTAGGCTCAAAGCATATTTTTGGGCCAAAAAGTTCATACGAGTTCATACGTTCTTTCAGGTTCTAACGTTTTCTTCGATGTCTACTGATGAGTCATCACCAAGTTTTGAAGGGCACCGTGCTACTTTTTTATTGTAGTGAATACCTAAATACGACTCTTTAGATTAGCCAAAAGAAGCCCTACCATTTTGAAAAATCATTTGTTGAAAAAGGAAACTGGAAAGTAACAAAAATGAGTCCAAAAAATTGCTTTTTGATTTCTAAAATATTTTTAATGTATGTTATTGAGTGAAGTTGTTAGTTTATAAAAATGCAATGTTCGATAGTCTTCTATAGGCAACTTCTTTTCTGTTCCGCATGATTGTCCCCAAAGGACTCTGCCCCATGAACATTGAAGCCCAGGGAGAAGAGTTCAAGCAAAGGAACAAATAAATAAGCAAGATGAAATAAAGAAACGCCAGCATCAATCATAAATGGCGCGTTTAAGTCCAGAGATAGCATCACGATGCTAACTCTGTACAATTCGGTTGTTCAACCACATCTTGAATATGCTTCACCCATTTGGGCTCCAATGAGTTCAGCAGGTTTGCAAAAGGTCGAACAAGTCCAAAGATGTTTTGCGAGGAACATCACAGGAATGAGAGAGCTCTCGAATTGGGAGAGACTAGAAAAGTTGGGACTGTCTAGTATTCAGAGAAAGTACGAATAGTACCTGATACTGTAAGTCAATCATTTCGTGCAACCCTCACGAATTTTTGCTCGACATCCGAGCATCATATTTTGGTCTGTGTCTACTGGTAACCAACCATTTAACATTCTTTTCGTTTTCCATTGAGGATCTATTCATCAGCCATGAAGACTTTCAAACTGTGGGACGTTTCCAACCAGGATATGAAGCGATGAACGTCTTCAAGGCTATCAAGAGCCAATTGAGCCAGCTTTAGCTTGGATTTCCCTCTCCAGAATACTGAGAATACTGGGTAACAAGATGGATGGTCATTCTAATATTTCGGGATGCATCAATTTCTGCGGACATTGCCCACAGAAGTTTCAAGGCTACCTCAGCTGTTGAAAGTATACTGAAAAACAAAGGCCACTTTGGGGTCAAAAAAAAAAGAACGAATTATGAGAGTTTTTTTGGTGTGTGTGGGGTGGTGGTGGTGGTGGTGGTGTTATTGTTACATCGTTTTGAGATTTTCCCTGTTTTGAAAAAAGGAACAAAAGACCGACATTTACTTACGTCTACCCTTTCCTGTTGGATGAAAAATGTGTTAGAAAAGGTGCATTTTCCCTCAAAATACAGCTCAACACTACTACTTGTTGTTTCCATAAAATGATTTGGCACTCAAGGAGCATTGGCGATAAGTTCGAGGGACCGAGCTCTGACGGACGGTGCACACACTCCATTGCTTCGGTGCATTCAGGGTTTCTTTGTCCATCTGTGCCTCCTTGTCTTAGGTTAGGAAAACCTATCAAGAGCCAAGATGCCTGTCTGCGTTTATTCACACTGACTAGATTTTCCATTTCTGTTCTCCATCAGATTAGACTAATTCGAGCGAGAGATGCCGGTGTCGATAATCTTAATTGATACTGCAATCTTGTTCACCTTACTGATCAGTGATCATGTTATGACTTATTATTTACAATTTTTAAATTGCTTGCACGTACAAGAATGTCATAAAAAAATTCCGTCCTCAATTTATTTAGATAATATAATGCAGTTTATCGAAAAAAAAATTAGTTCAAAAGACATCAGAATTCAATAGCAAACCACATGAATTAGTCTGTTTGGCAATGAAACACCCCAAAACCAATAGCCGAGATCGATATCAAAGTTCGCCCGGCTAGAGGGCCTGAACAATGCTAGAAGGTAACTAATTTCCTCAGTGCAGGTAGAAATCACAGACGAGATGGATGGACAAATGAAGGGAGGGAAGGCTACCTTCTGACTTGCTCAATTTCCCTCAATCTGTGTTCCACTCACCTCCAAAGAGGCCACACGACAAGCCCTCCCACAATCAAAAAAAAAATCGAAACCATGGTTAAGAAGTTCACTTCGCTTTTGGGGCTGTGTGGCATTAGTGTCGTTGTTTGTGCTCAAGAGAATTATCACGAATATCAAGGTATTTTAAATTCAACTTTCTCGCGAGTAGCAACCTTTCTGATTTGGAATGGCCTTATTCTTTCTAGCCAATAACCCATGGGCGAATTATGAACGACTGGCTGAAAAGCAGACCCTCTCCCCAAGGAATCAGTTCGTGGATCGCCAAGGCTTCTTTGCCACTCCAGAGGTGAGTGAATCAAAGTGAAAAAGTGAATCATAATGCCAAATGGTTCAAATGCCGCACTCTAAGTCTGGCATACCTTGATTTTCCAGGCAACAGCCATCGCCGCTGCGGCTTTGGGTGGGGTCGTCGGGTTGGTGGGGATAGGCCTGAGTTTGGCGGAAGCGAATACCCAACGACAAAACATTGCACAAAACCTTGGGGCAACGACGTCTGGGCAATTGGGCTCTTGTGAAAGGGATCGAGATATCATAAATAAGATGAACGAGTATAGCAGAGTGATTACCTTGTTGATCCAGAACACCGGCCGTCGATCTGAGTCACGCGTGCTCTTGGATGCAGAATCAAGGCAAAACCCTGAGCAGATTCAGTTCTTACAAAGTGTAGCGGCACCAATCGCAGTCCCAAATTGTGGTTGATCGAGCCATGCTTGATATCAGTCTCACTCCTACCACTTGTTTGAGGTGATCATAATTGAAAATGTTCATAAATGCCATGTTTACTCTACGTTATTGTTTCTAAGCAAGCATAATAGTAATAAATAACCAAGCTGTTTGGACCGTGAACGAGTACTGCTTTCAAGTTTAACACCGATTTAAGATCTAATTTGTTTTATCTCCTGTTGGTGGGTACACGGGTCGAAGGTGCCAACGAAGCCGCTCATCACGTCGTCCAATGTTTCTAATAAGAAGTGGCAAAGTCCATATTAGATTGGTTCTCCATTTGTGGCTGAGATTAATTAGTGTTTAAAAGAGTTTTGTGGAGAACGATGGAGGAGAAGAATCGAGCCGGGAAGCTCTTACTCTAGAAAATGTCACAAATCACTAGACCACGCCTGTAGACGCCTAAACCAGGTCCACAGATGCTATCCTCATTGATGGTGGTGGGTAAATTAAAAACGCGGTATTCACGTTTCCACCTGTACCAAAATTGATCCACGAGCCCTTGGACCCTCTTCCACGTGCGTGTTTCTAAAGAATTTGTCTTTGCTATAGTCTTGAAATGGATGGCTATTGTTTCCTCGCAACTGGAGCAAATGATTGGGTGCGAGGGCTTCAAGGCCCGTGGGATCTTCAGATGGAGTAATGAGGGGTCGCCCATTCATTATTCTTTCTATTTCACAAAATAAGGTGATTAAGCTCTCGTCTGAAAGAGCGTGAGGCTTCATCATACATCCCAGGATTTGACGAGCTGTCCTGATGTTACGTTCCCAAACTCCTCCATGGTGTGAGGCGCCGGGGGTATTAAATTTCCATTCGACTCCAAATTTTAGCACAGCTTCATCCTCCCGTTTCAGGATTGCATTCGCGCCATGGAAATTGGTTCCATTATCCCAACGCAATTCGGACATTCAAGCAGATTTTGCAGCTGATTCGTTCGTGTAAACAAATTTTTGTTTGCTGGTACCCGGTTAGTGCATCGTGGGTATAAATTGAACATTTTGATAAACCCTAAAGAATATGCCCATGGAATCAGTAAGTCAAATGAAGAGAGAGAAAAATGGTACGTATTGTTGCGTTGTCGATTGCCGAAAGAATCAGCGAGTGGATGGTTCTCGTGGGATCAAATTTCACTCTTTTCCGACCAATGAAAAACGTTACTACCAATGGGTTCGAGCCGTCAGACGTGAAAACGCCCATGGTTCGCTATGGTCACCAAGTTCTGGTACAGTTTTGTTCAGGCATTCGTTGCGAGTTGATATTGACCCAAACTATTTTGCTTCAGTGTCCCGGATCTGCTCATCTCACTTCGTTGGAGGTGTGAAAAGTAATGATCCTGAGAGTCCAGCTTACTATCCGACGATATTTCCATCCAAACATGTCAAACCCAAGGCCATGTCCGATCTTAAAAGTTTTGAGAGAAGACGGTCAGGGGAAAATGCGAAGTTCATAGACGAAATTGCTCAGACTAGTGAAAAGCCTCGCCAGATTGCCGATGAGGATCGATCTCTTTCCCTTGATACGAATAGAATCCAATACAACCATATCTTCCCTGACACTTTGGTGGGTCTATATAACGGTGTGGATGCTTCCATTCAAACGGAATAATCAAACGCTCCTTGTGAATTTCGTTGGAGTTGTGATGCAGAAATTACTGGAGACGTTATGTCATTCTTTACTATGGCGTCTATTCCTCCTGAAATTTGGCCCCAAAATCACAACATCGACCGTGCTAATCCACATCCAAACGAATCCAAGCCGGCACTCTTTCCGATTCTGAGCTTGAGCGAGAAGCGAGAAACAATTTCAATCTTTTTGAGGAATTTCGATCTCAGCTTTTTAATATCTTGTGTACAAAGGAGTCTCTAGTACAAAGGAGGAGAAGACTTAAAAGACGCCAGAGTGCTCTCGAGGGAGCAGAAGCTTGCCCTTTTCTATGTCAAACTGAAACTAAACCGATCATTTCTTGTACTTGGAGGTATGTTTAATGTGTCACAACAATTTGCAAGCTTAACCTTTCGTCAAGTATTAGAGGTCATGTCAATCAGTTGTAAGCGATTGATTATTTGGCACGTCAAACCTACTATTCAGGTCCGAATGACAGATCAATTCAGAGCCTTATTCCCTGAGACACTTGTCCTCATTGATGCGTCTGAAATAGAATGCAGCCACTTGAATACCAACAAGAAAAGAGTTCAAACGTATTCCAATTACAAAGGCCGATTCACAGTGAAATTTCTAATTGGGTGTGCCCCGTCTGGGGAAATCACATTCATTTTACCATGATGCCTAATTTTTTCCATCATAGCTATCAAGGCGAAGTTGTTTCATGCAAAAATAGGGCAGCTGTTTACTTTTTTCGTCTTTTTATCGTATATAAATGACACTTTGTGCCTCAAATCATTACGATCAAATCCGCTCCCTTCTGATGGCTCTGCATGGTCGTTTGAAGCGGGAAAATGTGCTGACGAAATCACATGATCAGTCTCAAAATTCCTGATAGCGGAACTGAGGGCTCTTTGCGAGCACGAAGTACCAAAAAGGGGCGAAAAAAACTCGAAGCGTCACAAAGACTTGCATTGAAGTGGGGGCACTGCAATTACGAAGCAGACAAGGGGCCAACCTGAATACCTGTTCACGTACACCTAAAATTTGGGCAACACAATATTCTAATAGGTGGGGGCTGGAAGGCTGTAAAGGAAAGTTTTGATTTGCCCTGTTGTGACCACGGGTTCCTTGACTTGACTTGGTACATACTCTCTTGCGAGAAATGTCAGATGTATCCATCATTTGGACGATCTCATTCGTCATGCCATCCCGATAGATAGTTCTATGTGCTCGGGCTTTGGTCCTTGCAACTCCTTGATGAGCCAGGTGTAAGCCATCCAAGATTAGTTTTCGGGTCTTGGGGGGGTGGGGGGTGTTGGTTAAGCTAAAGAAATCGGATAACGTAGGGCACTTTCTTTCAAGAAGTCCGATTCGCCTTTCCCAAAAATCCAAACGAGCCGAGTTTTACGAGCAAACCAAAAGGTGTGAATGACATGAAAGGGGAAGAAGAAGCGGGAAAGCGAATAGAATTTGAAATCACCACACCTCCCCCAAATCGAAGAATACACATATTTAAGTCATTCAAACGTGAACCGCACTATCTTCTTCTTCATTTGGTTGCTTCTCTGGGGAAGAGGATCGATGGGGTTTACGGGACTACATTTTACTCCAGGTCCAAAATCCATTGCACTTAGTTGTTACAAACGTATTGATCGAAGATATGGACGATTTCTAACGTATTGCCGTGAACCAATTAAGACAACATAGGAACGTCCGCTATTACGAATGAAGTGGATGATTCCTTGACAATCCCGCAGTTTTGAAATTACATTTTGGATCCTCACACGATCTCCAACATTTAGAGGATCGTGATTTTGGGCTCGAGTATCATATCGGAGCTTGTTCTTGTCCAATTCAAAGCTCTGTTGCTCCAACCTGTTTTTGAGTTTCTTTGAATCAAGACTCAATCGAGTTAAGGGATGGGAAGGGATTCGAGTGCGGAGGTTAAACCCAAATAACCGTTGGGCAGGAGACTTGCCATCCTCTCTCGGGATGTTTCTCCATTCAAGTAGGGCAGCATCGAACCCTTCCTGATCCAATCGTCCAGATATCCAGTGCTTCTTGATGAGGTTATTGAGCATCTTTACCGCCGCTTCAACATGACCGTTGGACTGAGGGTGGAAGGCAGAGCTAATGACGGGTTTGATACAATCATCCCGACAAAATCGAAGAAATTCCGCGGACGAAAATTGAGGGCCACCATCAGTCCGGATCCGCAACGGGATCCCAAAACACGCAACTATTCGTTTGATTGATTGCACAACTGGGACTGCACAATTGACAGCGTTTTCCCAAAACAAACCCAACCGGAATATCAATCAACATAGGCCAGAAATGAGCGTCCTCCATATTCAAAGAGATCAGCGCTCACAGACTCAATATCCTTTGGTTGCATCCATCACCGAAAAGAACTGGCTTCCAGTTGGGATTGACAACATAATGTCTTTGGTGGATGGGAATGGATGAACCGGTCTTCAAATATGTTTATTTAATTTCTGGTAATCAACGACCAGTCTTACACCTCCCCCTGGCTTGCCAAGAACTAAAAATGGTGCTACCCACAGAGATGGTTCATCTCCCGCATCTTCAATAATGCCCATTGACTCCATATAATTCAACTCAGATTTTGCCATATCCCGATAAGCATGAGGGATGGAGCGGACCAAGGTGCACGTGAAGGGCTGAACGTCATCCATGTTCTTCAGATGGATCTTCATTGGGGGACCCTCCATTGCCTTGAATGAAGTGGAGGAGTCAAATACATCAGAGAATTCTTCCAAAAGAGACTTTCCAATCTCTTTAAATTGGGTTGGCGAAGGATCGTAGAGGATTGCAGGAATTTCAATGTCACTTTTGTAAATCGGGACGGGTTGGCTCTCTATGGATTTCTGGTAATCTTCTTCAGAACATGGAAAACATACCGAAATCATATTCAGATCAATCATGGCTTTCCAACCAATAAGAACAACGTCCGTATCTGGACTGACATAAGCCAACACTGTAGCTCTATGATGTAGCCATTGAATTGCCAGATTGACAACCCCGTCACATCTTAGTTGCGAATTGTTCGCAGCCTTTATCTTGACCTTCACTGAAACATCAAACTCAACTCCCCAATCACGTAATAAGCGGGAAGGAACTATGCAATCCGTAGCACCTGTATCAGGTAAAACCTCGGTTTCAAAACATAATCCTGAGTCTGTGACGAGATTAACCAATAGACGAAAGCATAGACGAAGATGTTTTGACCGCTCCAACAACAGCACCTGAGACAACCACATTTTTTGAAGAAATCAAGGCCTTTCTTGACGGACAAACAGCTTGAAAATGACCTATTCTTCCACATTTATTGCACTTTTGATCAACGGCAAGGCAACAAGGACCCGAGTGCAGAGAAAATCCACACTTGTTGCAACCTTCGGGACCGAAACTTGATCCCCTGCCATTTTTTGATTGGCTTCAATCTCGCTGCTTGGCCTGCTTTCTATGCTTATACGTCGAAATTCGTTCAACGACCACAGAAGGGCCCTGAGGTGCAGCCGAATTGAAACCTCTGGCCTCAAAGGACTCGCATTTAGCTTTCACTTGTGCCAACGTAGGATTGTCCATGCACAAGAGATCACGCTGTAGGCTCATGTTGGAAATAGCAACAATTAGGTGAGAGGTAAGTAATTCTTCGTACGATATTTTTTCCAATTCCGCCAAGCTTCCCACCAAGTTCAGGCAAACAAACAAATCACAAAACAACTCTCCTTGTTTTTGTTTCANAATTCTTCGTACGATATTTTTTCCAATTCCGCCAAGCTTCCCACCAATTTCAGGCAAACAAACAAATCACAAAACAACTCTCCTTGTTTTTGTTTCATTCAGGGTGTGAAATTCGTGACGTCTCCTCACGATGTTCACGGATTTTGCAATATGGGTCTGGAGCTTGTCCAACACAACTTTGACGGAATCGCCCTCCGCAACATCGAGATATTGGGACAGGGTTTGGATGACACCAATATCCGTGCATCCTTGAAGTTGCGCTCGCTGCTCATCCACTGAATACTGATACAACTGGTTTGAAGTATAGAAGTCTTGAAATTTCTGTCGTCACACATGAAAAGCAGATAAGGTTACATCCAAAGTCAATGACGAGGGTTTTAGTGACGTGTGGATCCTCAGCAAGCGAGGACCTGGGCGATCTTAGGACACAGATGGCTGTATTTGAGCCTAACGGCGAGCTATAAATGCCGAACAACAGTGCTTCAATAAACGAATCTCTCGTTCAATTGCTAGCAAACCATTCTGAAGGTCTTCGGTAACTTTGGAATCTTCGTCTTTGGCATCATCGGAGGATTCCATAGTACATTGAACCTCAACGTGTAATTCCATGAAAGCCTCGACACGTTCTTCAACGGTTTGGAGCTCGGCTTCCAAATTGGTAATCTGCCATGTCTCAAAAGAATTGGGATCCACTGCTTTAAGATCAGACAACGTGGACTGAAGGGCAACCAATGTCTGATGTGCCTTGAAACGCAATTGTCCTCGTCTCCGTCTTAACCTCGGAATGGGGTCGATCTCGACCTTTAGTGCCATGTTCCACTACGTATCAACAAACCTTGTGCAGTCGAATAAGCCTGGAACTCTCAATCGGTCCGTTTCACTTTCATTCCTGCGCCATGTGTTGGTTAAGCTAAAGAAATCGAATAACGTAGGGCACTTTCTTTCAAGAAGTCCGATTCGCCTTTCCCAAAAATCCAAACGAGCCGAGTCTTACGAGCAAACCAAAAGGTGTGAATGACTTGAGAGGGGAAGAAGAAGCGGGAAAGCGAATACAATTTGAAAACACCACAGGGGGGTATAACAATTCGGGACTACTCGGGACACAGGGCCGTTCGGGCACTCTTAGGCGGCTTGGACTAGCTTGAGCATGACACGAATCTTTTTCCTTTTTAGCACGACCATGCCTTAATCATGAATGTCATAGTTTGGAATCAAAAAATAAACTCTTTGGCACACGTTTCATTCAAAAAATATCAACCACTCACCCATGAGCCAAATATCTGCTTCTTAAGTTTATGTCGTTAAATCTACTGGTCGGCTCCTCTGTGGCTCGTACTATCGCAAAGCCATCGTAAAGCCAAACTCACTCTGATGATCAGGTCTGTCGATTTAACACGTTTATCGTACTTGACGCTCATAATTTAGTTTTTCAGTCAAGTAATGAATACTTTTGGGATGAAAAGTGTGCCAAAGTGTTTACTTTTTGATTCAAAACGATTGTATTCATGATTAAGGCCATGGTCGTGCTAAAAAAGGGAAGAAAAAAAAATCATGTAACTACTCAAGATAGTCCAAGCCCCCTAAGAGTGCCCGACCGGCCCTGTGACAATATTTTATCTCCTCACGGTAAGAAAAAATGGAATCACCTTACCTAAATTCCTCATTACTTTCAATTCAATTATCTGCTATATTTCAATCACATTTTCTTACCTTATCGTACAAAAAGCTATAAGTTATTTGCAAATATTTTACTGACCTTGTGTTCAATTGTTGTTGCCATTTTTGATTGCAATTTAACCTCACTCAGGGTTAATATGAACTTGTATTGTGATTTGAATAAGATTTATTTTCGATATCTGAATTGTGCTATTTGGTCTTTCAACCATCTTCTTAAGAATCATTTTGAAATAGACATTTCATATCCTCCCGTCAAGCTACGTTTGTATTTGGAAATACAATAAAAATGTTGTAGTCCCTCTAAATAATGAGTTTTTCAGTCAGCTTATCCAGTTTAAAGTTGACAAAGGTATTCAAACATTTGTTTGGATCTATCGGACGTTTAAGCCCAGGAATAGTATCACTATGCCAACTCGGAACAAGTCGATTGTCCATCCATAACTTAAATAGGCCTCTCCCATTTGAGCTCCTATGAGTTCAGCAAGCTCAAATAGAAAGATGATACACCATCTAGGTTCTTTTGAGGTCGACGGGGAAGCCATTACTAATGTAGAGCTAAGATGCTGGGGGATTAGTTCTCTGGTTTGTTTTCGACTCTACCAAGTATAGGCAGCCCTAGTTCAAATGACAAGTCTGTTGAGGTTGATGATGTTAGTCAAATCGAGGAATTTAATGATCTCACACTAACAGGTCAAGATGCTCCAGCGGCCATCAAGGACTTGAGGCTTTCAAGTTCTCCTGGTCCTGATGGGGTGACATCTCAGTTTCTAATGAGATGCTCATTGGTTCGTGTTCCTGTTTGTTCGCACTAGATGGGTTGAGTGTTGGATCTTTGGGCATAGAAAGAGCATATTATATTTTTTAGCTATTGCTTTAAGATGTAACGGGAGCACTTAAACTTGATGCAAATGTGACCTTTGAAAGCGTAATATTTTAGCGTCTGCTCAATTGATTTTGAAAAAAAAATCAATGGAAAATGCAATTGAAGTTACTCCTCACATCTATTGTTAACGTTTTTAAACGTGCAATCTTCTAATAGGTTTTCAGTTACAAGTTGCTCCTTTGGTTTTGTAACAAGTAAAATCGTTATTAGAAGTGTTGGCTTAATCAGTGTTGTGGGTACCCACCATGTATCATGTAATGCGTGGTTCCAACTCGGTTTTTCAAGGTATCGCGAAAAATAGTTTGGCAATTCATTAACATCGTTTCTGCTTGGAGTTCCTTGTGACGTGTCAGTTGAGGATTTTAGCGGAAATTTCGAATCACCTCTCATCTAATATTAATTGAAATAGACGTGTTCAAATTCGAATTGTATGCTTCTCTGGGTATTCGTGGATACCGTCAAATGAGGTGGCATGATTAAAGTTCTGCCGTTTGCTCAAACAATTTTAACCGGCTATTTTATGACATAACTATTCAAATAAAGCCATTGAAGGCTCCATCATTTCTCCTTTACCTTGTAAGTTGAAACGAGGACAAACAAATTTGCAAACTCCAATCCGCAGATTTGTTGTGGTCACAAAATTCTCATTTTAGTTCTCAAAGAACCACGTGAGCATGGCACTAGCTTTCTGAAGCTCTCATACTACGAAAGTGACTACTTTGAAACTTATTTCACCTACAAACATCTAGTACATCTAGTGTCTCCGATTTCCGGCCATGCAAATTTGAAGATTTTGTGCACAACATATTGGTCAATAAATGAAACGCCTTGGTCGTTTAATGGTTAAACATGTGTTTCCGAGCAACTCTTTTCAACAGATAGCCCTGCCTTGACCAGGGCTGTTGAACTAATGCAATCAAAATTTGTAATAAATGCAATTTAAAATGAAACGAAATGGGCAAAAGGTGCAGAGTAAAATGCAGAAAAATACAAAACCGGAAAATATGTTTCACTCTACTTTCGCTCTGATTACATTTTATAACAAAATCATAAGCAAAATGAATAAAGAGTTAAGCGAAAATTCAAAAGGATATTGAATTAGGCTATGCAATTAAGTATTCTCTATAAGTAATCTACTCTACCATATCATTATAGGAAGTCACAGCGGTTAAAGGAGTCTCATCAAGTATTTAAAGAATTACTCTAACACATTTTTGTACTCTTTGGCTCGCAAAAACATAAGGTATAAATTTGATCTTATTGCTCTATTAATTATATTTCATTTTCAAAAGCTGAAGAAACGTAATCTTGAATGATTGTATAAATT
The DNA here is from genome assembly GCF_007210705.1 of Tigriopus californicus. NCBI lineage: Eukaryota > Metazoa > Arthropoda > Copepoda > Harpacticoida > Harpacticidae > Tigriopus > Tigriopus californicus. The sequence continues at coordinate 1,198,200 of NC_081445.1, read as the reverse complement.
GCTCAAAAAAAAACCCAAAATAATCCAGCCTTTAAAGAAAAATTTCCAGGAGCAAAAATTATGAAATGGGTCAATGAGAACAAATGATTACCATCTCGTCTCGGCATCTTTGGTTTTTCTAGGATAAAATGGAAAAATCAATTAAGAAATCTATCAAAAATCAAATGGAAAAGTCAATTAGGTAATTAAGAAATCTACTTTCAAATCCCAAATGGCGAAAAATGCAAAAACGTAAAATTATGTTGGCATTGTCAAACCCATTCTCATACAAACACCGTTCAGTAAAATTATAATGGTGAAGTTACGATGATCGGGAGAATGGATTAAAATGTACAAATGACGCATATGAAGGATGGTGGCAACTCACATCATTATACACACATAGCGATAGTGCTTTGCTTGGTTTAGTAATAGAAACTTGATTGACCATCGTCCGTCAAAACCAACTCGCCACATCCAGACAGATATTTGCAATTCAAATCAGGCACAGACCTGCAATATAAGACATGCACTGTGGTAAAATGGAAAAAAGTAAATGAACCGAAGACTGTCCACCAATTGATTCATTGATCTTTACCTGCATGACATTTTTTCCTGCCGCACATTCCTTCCACAATCAGAAGTCCGCCAACATTGTTCCGGTAATCCGATTTGAATAATCGATAATTGTTAACCTTGTTGATCCAGGATCACAGCCTACCATTCTGGAGGTGGATCCCAATTCAAAGCTCTTTTTTCAAGTTGACACACATTTTTTCCCAGTTGCAGAAATTTAACCACCGTGTCCAAGTCTAAGATAAAAAATAATGCTGACGAGAAAAAAATTGGGCATATAAAATGACCGCCACTTGGGTGTGCTTCCATTCTCTCTCGTACCATTCAATTGCAAACTTGACGACTATCCATTGGTGTCCCCTTCAAGAAGGATGGTTCAAGTCTTGTCTCTCTTTGGACTAGGCGTGATCTCGATTGCCGTTGCTCAATTAATCGCTTATCATCCTCAAGGTAATTTTTCGCACGTTCAGTTTAACACCCAATTAGTTTTGACATGCACTTGAGCTTGACTGCCAAAAGAATAAGTCTTATCAACAATTCGTTCGTTTTTAGAAAAAGGAATTGCATTTAGAAATTGGTGTGCTTACAATCCTTTTTTCTGACTTTTATAGTCGGCTTAATTTTAGTGTATCTCTCGGAGTAACTAAAGGTACCTTGAAGATTTTTGCCAGTTTTAACAGCTACGGTCAACAGCTGATTTTTTCTAATAAACAATAAGTACCCTTGCACTCTTGGTTTGAGTATGTCTTTTTTGTATATTACTTTCTTGTATGTCTACAATTTACTTGTTTGTATCTATAACGATCATATAGTTACATAATTTTTTAATTAGCAACTATAAGTTGCTTTTGGCTGGCGACGACCAGAATATGAATTATCCCTTTCATTTTTTGAAACAAGTCATGTCATATTTCTTGATTTTTTGCATATGTTTAAGCATATTGTTCTTGAATTTTTTACGGAAAATTAATAAAGTGCCATCAAGTAACCTTAGAGGCCAGACAAACAAGGCAAACATGCAATTTCAAATTCCACCGTTGGAAGTCATCAGTTTTAAAAGGGATTTGTAATTGTAGTGGTTAGTGCAGATTCGCAGTATGAGAAAGGTCCCCAGTTCCAATGTCCTCCCAACGGAAACTTTTAGACCCTAGCTCACAACCGTCTTTTTCGACCCACCTTCGAGAGGTTAACGCTAGAGCGAGACCTAAGATCGGTTTCCTCTTCCCCACTCTTGACCTTTCCAACCATTCTCTTCCCCTTGATTTGCGAGTCTTTCAGACTTACATCTTACGTTTATACGAGTGCACACTACCTGTATGGACCTCTGGTACAATATCTAAAAATGCCTGGGACACCAAAAACACTACCTTTCCAAAATATCTCAAGCGATATCTGGGTGTTCCTTTCTCCTCAAACAATGACATTGTTTACTTCTTAACTTCCACTTATCCGGTTGAGGTATGGTTGAAGAACATGGTCTCTCACCGAAATATCCCCAAAAACATTGGGTTCTCGCTTTAAGGGATGTCGCCTCACCCTCCTTGACAACCTGATCCCACTTTCCACACGGACCACGTTCGAGTCAGTTCCGTCATTCATCTGGAGAAGCCGAATGCTGTCAGCCATCCCCCTTATCCCGAAAAGACGCAAAAGGTTCTAGACAGCGACCACCATGTGGTGTGTAGCAAAAAGGCATTCTAGTCCAACTAAATTCTGTCTTTGTATTAAATGTGTCAAATCAAACCATCCCTTCCGTTCTCTTTACTTTTGTGATCAATCAGATGTACCAGACATCGCAATAAACAAATAATGATAATAATTGTTATTATCTTTGGCTTTTAGAGAAAAATACTGTGTGAAAGCTATCATATGGAATGTACTGTACTGTTTTGTTTGTTACGAAGTCAGATGGTAGCTCTCGCTCGCTCGGCCTGCCATTTCATTTTGGGTTTCACAATATTCCCTCTTCGTCGTCACAGCCAACATTAATTATTATCTCACCCTCGGGAATGACCGCAGGCTCGCCCATTTAAGCTGCCATCAAAGCAACAACTCATGCTGTAATTTAAATACCGCAAAGAAAGCTTGGTCTTGGCAAGCCTAGGATTGAAACAAGATTCGCCAATTGGAAAGCGGATATCCTTCCAATACGGTACCCCAGGAAGCCTATGGAATGTGCTGTACAGCACGGAAAGAAATTAAGAGCCTTCTGAAAATTCGTCCCCCCGTACTCCAAGAGCTGCTTGGTCATATTTTCATCAAAAGGGACTATTGAAAAATGCTACACCTTACCATGGATATTACAACTTACGCATAATGGGCATTGGTAACTGTCTGCTTTTTGGCCCTTTGGGGACGGATTCCTGTAATCCCAGAATTTTGCCACAACAATTGATCATGAACATGAGGCTAACCTGTTTTTAGTGGAAATGGCTTGTGATAGTTGTCAACATTGTATTTCTGGCAGATTCAAATATTATTCCCAGGTGAAGGAATAGTGATGATGATGCTTTATTTAGGGTGTCGTGTATAGTGCAGAAATAATGTATAAATAAAAGAAAACATTGTCGAAAAATTGTTAAGGAGTAAAAAGATTTGAGAACCTTAGGTTCACCCCATAAACCGAATGGTTTGTTTTCATGGGGCATTTGTTTTGGTTACTTTTTACCGCTTTAAAGATAGATTGGCCATAAGCGTCCAAAAATGAAAGGCCTATCCTGAGTCAAACGCTGCACAAAGTTACTTAGCAATTCGAAAATTTCCGAAACCTTTTAGTCAACAATTTAATCAGCAATAGATGAAATCCACTTTTTGATTAACGACATCACTGTTCATAGAAAGCCATAACCAAGGCCAGTTGTTGGGCATAACAAACAGACCCAGGATCCTCAATCAATATCAGGTCCATGGTATCAACCACAACAAGCTCCACTTCTTGGATCGTCAAGGAGTCATTCAGGATGCCTTGAACAATCCAACGGTAAGTTGGCAATCAAAGCTGTCGGTGTGTTCCAGATAAGGATCTATTTTTCTATTTTCTCACAAGTCAGGCCCTTGCCATTGGGGTGTTGGCCGTGGGAGGAGCTGTATCCTTAGGTTTAGGTCTTGGCCATGCCAACGCTCGACGAGAACGCCTCCGCACGGATTTGGATGCCAAGATCCTTGAGAATTGTTCCGATACCCAGCTGGTGATTAAACTCATTCAAGAGGGTATCAATTATGCACTCGAAGCCCTAAGCCCCGCTAACGCAGGAGGAAGATCCGTTGAGGATCCCGCATTATTTCGCCAAGCTGATATTGAGCAAATATTGAAAGGTTATCGCGATGCTTTGCCAGCCAGAACTTGTGCCTGATGACCAATGCCAACACTATGTGGCACACTGGTTCATTTTGTTTTGACACACTCTTTTATTTTGCCGGAATATACCATCGTCATTGCTCATAAACGAGAGTCCAAAGAAGTCCAATGTAAAAGAGATTTGCTCAAAATTACCTTAAGTTTTGTTTATCGACAAATGGTTTTTATAATAATTTTCTTTACCAATTCTTGGGGGTTCTTATTTTTGGTCACAATCTTCATTAGTCTTTATAACTGCTTGAAGTGGGGGCCTGAAGGTCATGGAGACCTTGCTGATATAGCTTCACCACAAGGCCTTCCACTGTTTTACTGAACACTTGTTACTTTAGGGGCTTAATATTATTGCAAGCGGGAACAACAGGCATTGGATTCAAATTGCCACTCAAATAACGAAGTCCTGGGGCTTGAGGTCAGAACTCTGAGGTGGCCAGTAGTTCTTGGACCAGAAGCTCATACAACCTCTATCCATGGCAAACATCTAGATCACATTCGAAGGTTTAACATCAGGGAGAGCTAGGGAAGAGATGTCCCAACAAAACGCGGAGCTGCTTGGCATCGAATTTGGCTTTGAACTTGGACCTAAAGACACAGGTAGATTGATCCACACATCCATCCGAAACAGTTTTGGTTCGCGGAGACAATCAGGCCTTGGCTTGTCCTTTTCGACCCCTTGATGTGATATGAGCTTTTAATGCACTCTGAAGCCTTCAAATAGGAATGCTGTTTTTTGATTGTGATCACTAATTCAAATGGTTGAAAGCAAATCCATTGTTTCAAGCCATTTCTTGAAATTTATTCTAAGCGGCCAGGTTCTCTTTGTGTTCTTCTGGGCTGTGGAGAAATTTGGACAGTTACACACACTATTATAAGGGATAGGAGTTGGGGGATTTACTTTAGTTACCTGGGGTCTATGTTTGAGGAGAAAATTGATTGTCAAGGCGTGTAAGTTTATGAAATTTTCCTCAACCGCGGTTATTCCTTGACCGAGGGTATATATAATATGAGATCCGTAACATGATAATAACGGAAACGGTTCATGGAAGTGTAATGCAGGCTTGTGTTTAAGGTAATACGAACTCAATGAAAGTGCGGTCCCACACATTTCCGACAACCTAAGCACAAATAAGCACAGCCGGTCGAAATTGAAGCCAAAGGTTAATTGCAACACTCTCCACAAAAACGTGGACTTGCTCCGGACCAGTTCGTCATAAAGGCGTGTCAAGTTTGCATGCCTGTCATTTTGGGGGCTTGAATTGTAGCCAGTGGCGGCCAATTTGAACTCAAAATCGAGCAGCTTTCCCTGTCTTTGACACCTCAATAACCGTGAAGAAGCAAAGGTCTGCAAAATGCAACTTGCCATAGGTGTTCGGTTAGGAGAGAGTTTCTTTATTCAGGTTTGAAGAATCTTTCAGCGCTAAATGTACCTTCCACGTTCATGCAAAGACACTGACAAATTTATTCGCGCACTTATTCATCAACCCTCTTGGACTAAGACCAAGGAAACAGCGCCAAAGAGTGCTATACTGTTATTGAATGAATAGTACTAATGTAGCTGAGTTACCGACCCTTGTCCAACTTGAGAAAAAACAGCAAATGAAACGATAAAAAAAACATTTGAAAACTCAAAAGCGTTTTCTGCTAAGTAGATCCACCTAAAATGCAGTTGAATTCAAGGTAATCTTTTAATACTTGTGCGTTTGTGCAATTTATGTCAGTGTGTGCGTGTGGGTGAGTGTCCAACTTATGCATGGCTCCGATATGGGCGGGGAGGACAATGATCTCGTTTTCATCTGGATTCGAACACTTGGATGGTCGTCACTCACCTCCAGATTGGCCAAACGAAAACACACGGAAGAGCGTAAGAACACAAAACCATGGTCAGGAAATCATCTCTTTTGGGACTGTGTGGCGTGGCCATCATTTGCGCTCATGCGAGACACCAGAGGTATCAAGGTAGTTCAATCCCACTTCCACGCCAATAAGACCTACCCCTACACAGTGTCGCGCAATTCCAGATGATTTATCTGAAGATCTATGGTGGTCCAGCTATCAAAATTCTGCACCACAAGAGACGCTGGATCCCAGTCAAGAGGTTACGGATCGTCAAGACCTCTTGGCCAATCCAGAGGTGAGTAGTAAATGGAGGTGCTCAGGGCGAATAATTGTGACCCACACTCCATGGCACTTTTTTACGTTCCAGGCTTTGACCATTGCCGCCTTGACATTGGGTGGACTCGTGGGATTGGGCGCGGCGGCCCTGGGTTTCACAGAAGCCAACACCCAACGACAAGAAATTCGGAGCAGTTTGGCCCCACTCACTGCCGAGCCCTTGGGGTTTTGTGCGACCGAGCAAATGATTATTGCGAGATTGAACGTAATATCGACATTATTTACCTTGGGCGACAATGGACCCATCCCAAGTGACGATGAAATTGATAGATTAATCAACTCATTGAGTACACCCTTCTCAGAGATGAGTTGTAGTTAAGTTTTTATTGAAACTCGTGCTATGCGTAAGTATGCTGTTCATTATTGGCTAAAGACTTTTTTAAATTCTGTCATTGGGCTGATCAAAATTAAAACGTGCACCCAACCATCGCATTCTCGAATCAGGGAGTGAGGACAGTTTTCCAACCATAACAGGCCAACTCTAGATCGTAACAGCCCTGAGTCCCGTTTCAAAAGCAAAACTTTGCGAATAATGAACTTACATCGTATGAATTGAGGCAGTGTTTTTTATTGTAACATTTACCTATGAAGAAGTTTATTGAAGGACAGAATCTTGTCAAAGTCTTAAGAAGCGGACCGAGACAAGACGAGGATTAAAATTGTATGTCCTTATCACTCCATGACTTTGACCCGCTCTCCTGAGTTCCCTGTGTCAGGTTTTGGGCCAAATTTGGCCAAGTTTCACTCATAGCGCGTCTACACCAGGGTAACGCCTCATGATTGGCGTAAAAGCAATTGATGACGTCAAACGGACGTCCGACGTTGGCTGACACAATTATTGGCCAAATTGTGCGCCTTGAATTAAAAACTTACTTTTGTCGGTTATGAATTTCTGACTTAAACGTCAAATGCACGCTTTTTCCTTGGTGGTAAGTTGTGGCGAGCATCAGTGGAGTACACTGTATGTTGATGTGACTAAAGTCAAAGTGATGGATTTGTCTAAAGGAAGAAATATTGAGTCTCAAAATCTACCGGCTCAAGGGTGGAAAACAGGAGAAGTTGCTTAGTAGATAAAGGTTATACTTTGGTTTCATTCTTCATGATTTTCTTTGCCTTCCCTTTCCCTCTTTTTTTGGCAATACATTGTTGATTGGCGCATTTTGTGGATCATTTTGTAATCATTAACTAAATTTTTCTAGTCTTGTGTTGCCATCATCAAATACATGTAAGCCATGATTTGGGCAATTTTCTCAAAATCTCAGTGCTACGTCTCTAAATTTACTTGACCAATCAGGCCAATCATGACCAATCCAAAATGGCCTCACTTGAAATTCACTTTTGAAGTTGGGTGATTTACTTGGACGTTCCGTCATTATCTGAAATACTTCTTGAATCACTCCAAATTCAATCGAAAAAGTAAGAAGAAAAACACCGGAGCAAGAATCTACATGACCTTGCCTCTCCTTTTGAAAAAGTCGTCGGCAGGATTAGAGCACGCATTGTCACCTAAAACTGGTTCCAGATTTTTTTCCATTGTTATAGAATTTGACTTCTTGGATCTTGGATTGTCCTCTGGACTGAGGTTGCACTAGTCGTTATATGGTCTGTGGGTAGCTTTATTGTCTCCAATAACAGCTTCCAATAAGCGGGATTCTTTCTTACGTCACCTACATAAGGATCGGGGTCAGTTTCAACATTCTTGCTCATAATATCTTTGTCAAATAGAGTTTGTGATAAAAAATTGTGACTCTTTCGTGCAGAGCAATTATCCTTCATTCAAAAGGTGTTAATTTGGCAAGTAAAGACGCTCGGTTTAATCTAAAATAGTGGAAAATTTCATTTCTTTGCCCTGACGTCGAGAGGAGTTAGCCTGAGGACGTGAAAGTGACCAGATCCACAATTTAGTTTAAAAGCCAAATGCGGAATATTGTCAGAATGCGTGACTGATTGCCTGTACCAATGCCACGGTATCGCA